>NC_064640.1:392144729-392444729 GCF_023864345.2 Schistocerca serialis cubense
ATGTTGCAGATAACAGTCAATTTTACCTGACTACCTGCATCTATCACCATGCACTGTATTTCAACAATGTGACTTGTTCCAGGTAGCACCTGATAAAGATATTGAGCCAAGTTGTTGAAATATCATGCATGGATGACACGAATATGTGGCAGAATAACAGACACCTAGATATGTTGAGAGGTACTGATGTTTGGATTAATGTGCAGTACAAAAAATTATTGCTATAATTGGTTAGTCCCTGTTTTTACTCTGATAAGTGATGAGTGGGCTTTTCAAAAGGTTTCTAATGGAAATATTGTCTAGTGTCTTAATGTCCTCATCAAATAACAATTACTTCACAATTATATCTTGCAAAGTAACAATTTTTAGTATGTGATAATTGAGTGTTTCAAGGAATGTCACTGATAATCATCTCAGAATTCACTCCTCATTTTCTATGGGTATATCTGATCATACTTCCCACAGGTTTTCACGACTGGTGCAGTGCTTCCATGCCCTACCTAAAAGGGTGACAAAATGAGTTGCTCTTCTGTGCATCTATCACCGTTCTTTGTACTCATTATTATTACCAAGGGGAGGTCCCGGCAGGGGAACTGACTTTTTGAAATAATCTATGTTGTGATGTAGGTTGAGGTACCAGGTATCACATGCTGCAGCCATTCAGCCTGGTGGGCCCTTGTTTGTGAGTAATTGGGAAAAAAATGGAATCTGGCATGATGTTCTATAGCTGGGAAAAAGTAGGTTTTGACCTCCCGTGCGGAAAATTGTTGGTTCAGAACTCACCAAGTGATATCTAAATTTTTATTTTTAAATGGTTATTGCCAAAATGACTTTGGTAATTATTTTTATTCAATTAATTGGGTTAAATGTAATGTTCTTTTTATTTATATTCCCTTGTCACATTATTTTAATCACAATATTAACTTTCAGAACTGCTCATATTTTTTTCTTCTTATCATTCTTTATTCACCTGGAATCTTTGATGAAGTGAATTAAATTCTTTCATATTTAATTATCATAATACTTAAAAATTTGAAACTGCCGATGTATTGGGGGGGGGGGGGGGGGGGATGTCAAAAATGTATTTTTCCTTACAATATGTACATTTTTTGGATGGTAAACATCAAACACACATTCAAAACAAATCCTTATTGCACTATGGACAAATTAATGCAGATGAAGATTTAAATGAACGAAGGTTAAGTAAAATGAAGTTTAAGTATAATGAGGAATGGATACATTTAATACAATAACATCGACAAAATTTATAGGATGATGAAACAGTAGAAATTAAATAATACACAAAAACAAACAAAAAACCATGAACAAAGATTCCAAGTGGAAAAAAATGTTAGGAACAAAAATGAGAGCAATTTCAAGCAAATACGATGATTAAAATGATGTAAAAAGCAATAGAATTTAAAAATATACATTTAATCAAATTGATTGAATAAAAATAATAACCAAAGTCAATTCAATACAGATTTGAAAATAAAAATTTAGATTCCACCTGATGAGTTTCTGAACTGACATCCCTTTACATGGAAGGCCAAAACCTTAACCACTACACTTTGTAACTGATCTGATGAATATTACTTTTTTACAGCTATAAAACATCACAGAAAATTCTGAAATTTTTTTCGTCAATTACTCACAAATGAGGGCTCACTAGGTTGAATGGTTGCAGCATGTAGTCCATGGGATCTTAGCCTACATCACCGCACATATGATTTCATCAAGTGGACCCCACCACTGGGAACCTCTCCTTGTATGTATTAGAACACTATGATGGTTATCAGTTATTTTAAAATAATAACTAGACAGAATTGTATTTAAAATATTTAAATTTTGTAGACAAACAAACAACGTCCAAACAGGCCTTAAAGGCCTAACGGTACTGACTGGCCACCATGTCATCCTCAGCTCTTAGGCATCGCTGGATGCGGATGGACATGTGGTCAGCACGTCAGCACACCATTCTCCTGGCCATTGTCAGCTTTCGTGACCAGTGCCAACACTTCTCAATCAAGTAGCTCCTGAATTGGCCTTACAAGGGATGAGTGCACCCCGCTTCCCAACAGCCCTTGGCAGACCTGGACGGTGACCCATCTAAAAGCTGGCCAAGCTCGACATTGCTCATCCGTTTGGAGGACTGGATGTGAATACTCCCAGGTGGTACACCCTTCCCACTGGGAGGAGGAGATGATGATTTCGAGGGTTCCATCTCGGTCTCACAAGCAGCTAGTGAAATAAGGGTTCACTCAGATAGAACCCAGTGTGCCTGAATAAGCCTTATACAACTGAGGAGCAGCAGGTTCCCCAGAGGTTGCCCTTTAATGACTGTTCCACCTAAACAACCATGCATCTCACCAGCACGCAGCACACCTTGGGATTGAGGGATCTTTTGATAGAGGTTTTTACCATCCTCACGATCTGGGCTGTCAAGCCAAGATTCCCATTCCCTGTGACACACAACTTTCCACCGCTGCACCATACAGTGGTTGTTGAAGTATGCCCAGAGCTTATGGCGTAGGGCGGGGGGGAGTGTAGGGCGGGGGGGGGGGAGCGTAAGGCAGGGGGGGGAGCGTAAGGCGGGGGGGGGAGCGTAGGGCGGGGGGCCTGAGCGTAGGGCGGGGGGCCTGAGCGTAGGGCGGGGGGCCTGAGCGTAGGGCGGGGGGCCTGAGCGTAGGGCGGGGGGCCTGAGCGTAGGGCGGGGGGCCTGAGCGTAGGGCGGGGGGCCTGAGCGTAGGGCGGGGGGCCTGAGCGTAGGGCGGGGGGCCTGAGCGTAGGGCGGGGGGCGTGAGCGTAGGGCGGGGGGCGTGAGCGTAGGGCGGGGGACGTGGAGTGTAGGGCGGGGGGGGAGGGGGAGCGTAGGGCGGGGGGGGGGGGAGCGTAGGGCGGGGGGGGGGAGCGTAGGTCGGGGGGGGAGCGTAGGTCGGAGGGGGGAGCGTAGGTCGGAGGGGGGAGCGTAGGTCGGGGGGGGGGGGGGGGAGCGTAGGTCGGGGGGGAGCGTAGGTCGGGGGGGGGGGGACCGTAGGTCGGGGGGGGGGAGCGTAGGTCGGGGGGGGAGCGTAGCTCGGGGGGGGGGGGGGAGCGTAGGTCAAGGGGGGGGGAGCGTAGGTCGGGGGGGGGGGGGGGAGCGTAGGTCGGGGGGGAGCGTAGGTCGGGGGGGGAGCGTAGGTCGGGGGGGGGGGGAGCGTAGGTCGGGGGGGGGAGCGTATGTCGGGGGGGGATCGTAGGGCGGGGGGGGGGGAGCGTAGGGAGGGGGCGGAGCGTAGGGAGGGGGGGGGGAGCGTAGGGAGGGGGGGGGAGCGTAGGGCGGGGGGGGGAGCGTAGGGCGGGGGGGAGCGTAGGGCGGGGGGGGGGGAGCGTAGGGCAGGGGGGGGGGAGCGTAGGGCGGGGGGGGGGGGAGTATGGGGCGGGGGGAGTGTAGGGCGGGGGGGGGAGCGTAGGGCGGGGGGAGTATGGGGCGGGGGGGAGCGTAGGGCGGGGGGGAGTATGGGGCGGGGGGAGTGTAGGGCGGGGGGGGGGTCTAGGGCGGGGGGGCGTAGGGCGGGGGGAGCGTAGGGCGGGAGGAGGGTAGCGTAGGGGGGGTGTAGGGCGGGGGGAGCGTAGGGCGGGAGGGGGGTAGCGTAGGGCGGAGTGTAGGGCTGGGGGGGGGAGTGTAGGTCTGGGGGGGGTGGAGTGTAGGGCGGGGGGGGGGGGGAGTGTAGGGCGGGGGGGGTGGAGTGTAGGGCGGGGGGGGGGGGGAGTGTAGGGCGGGGGGAGCGTAGGGCAGAGGGGGGGGGGAGCGTAGGGCAAAGGGGAGGGGAGCGTAGGGGGGGGGGCGTAGGGCGGGATTGGGGGGGCGGAAGTGTAGGGCGGGAGTGGGGGGCTGAGCGTAGGGGGGGGGGGGGGGGGAGCGTAGGGCGGGGGGGAGTGTAGGGCGGGTGTGTGTGTGTAGGGCGGGGGTGTGTGTTAGGGCAGGGGGGGGAGTGTGGGGCGGGGGGGGAGTGTGGGGCGGGGGGTGTGTGGGGCGTGGGGGAGTGTAGGGCGGGGGGGGGAGTGTAGGGCGGCGGGGAGTGTAGGGAGGGCGGGGGAGTGTATGGCAGGGGGGAGTGTAGGGCGGGCGGGGGAGTGTATGGCAGGGGGGAGTGTAGGGCGGGGGGAGTGTAGATCGGGGGGAGTGTAGGGCGGGGGGAGTGTAGGGCGGGGGGAGTGTAGGGCGGGGGGAGTGTAGGGCGGGAGGGGGGTAGCGTAGGGCGGAGTGTAGGGCTGGGGGGGGGGGGTAGCGTAGGGCGGAGTGTAGGGCGGGAGGGGGGGGGAGTGTAGGGCGGGGGAGCGTAGGGCGGGAGGGGGGTAGCTTAGGGCGGAGTGTAGGTCGGAGTGTAGGGCGGGTGGGGATTTAGGGCGGTGGGGGGGGGGGATTTAGAGCGGGGGGGAGCGTAGGGCGGTGGGGAGGGGGCGTAGGGCGGGGGGGAGCGTAGGGCGGGGGGGGGGTAGGGCGGTGGGGGGCGTGTAGGGTGGGGGGTGGGGGAGTGTAGGGTGGGGGGAGTGTAGGGTGGGGGGAGTGTAGGGTGGGGGGAGTGTAGGGTGGGGGGAGTGTAGGGTGGGGGGGAGTGTAGGGTGGGGGGGAGTGTAGGGCGGGGGGGGGAGTATGGGGCCGGGGGAGTGTATGGCGGGGGGTGTAGGGCGGGGGGAGTGTAGGGCGGGGGGAGTGTAGGGCGGGGGGAGTGTAGGGCGGGGGGAGTGTAGGGCGGGGGGAGTGTAGGGCGGGGGGAGTGTAGGGCGGGGGGAGGGTAGCGTAGGGCGGAGTGTAGGGCTGGGGGGGGGAGTGTAGGGCGGAGTGTAGGGCTGGGGGGGGGAGTGTAGGGCGGGGGGAGCGTAGGGCGGGAGGGGGGTAGTGTAGGGCGGAGTGTAGGGCTGGGGGGGGGGAGTGTAGGGCGGGGGGGAGTGTAGGGCAGGTGGGGATTTAGGGCGGTGGGGGGGGGGGGATTTAGGGCGGGGGAGGAGCGTATGGCGGGGGGTGGGAGCGTATGGCGGGGGGAGGGAGCGTATGGCGGGGGGAGGGAGCGTATGGCGGGGGGAGGGAGCGTATGGCGGGGGGAGGGAGCGTATGGCGGGGGGAGGGAGCGTATGGCGGGGGGAGGGGGGGAGCGTAGGGCGGGGCAGGGAGCGTAGGGCGGGAGGGGGAGCGTAGGGCGGGAGGGGGAGCGTAGGGCGGGGGGGGGAGCGTAGTGCGGGGGGGAGCGTAGTGCGGGGGGGGAGCGTAGTGCGGGGGGGGAGCGTAGTGCGGGGGGGAGCGTAGTGCGGGGGGGAGCGTAGTGCGGGGGGGAGCGTAGTGCGGGGGGGAGCGTAGTGCGGGGGGGAGCGTAGTGCGGGGGGGAGCGTAGTGCGGGGGGGAGCGTAGTGCGGGGGGGGGGAGCGTAGTGCGTGGCGGGGGGGGAGCGTAGTGCGGGGGGGAGCGTAGGGCGGGGGGGGGGCGGTGAGGGTAGGGTGGGGGGGGCGTAGGGTGGGGGGAGTGTAGGGTGGGGGGGAGTGTAGGGTGGGGGGAGTGTAGGGTGGGGGGGAGTGTAGGGTGGGGGGGAGTGTAGGGTGGGGGGGAGTGTAGGGTGGGGGGGAGTGTAGGGTGGAGGGGAGTGTAGGGTGGAGGGGAGTGTAGGGTGGAGGGGAGTCCTCCTTGGTATGCATGGGGAGGCTACAACTCAGGTATCAGCAGTGTGATCCCAGTGTTGACAGAGGGCTCAGCCACATGGGTACATAACAGCCCCACCACATGGACTGGCCACACGTGCTGGTAACCCAGAGGGGCAGACTACAGCGGGAAAGGAAGCGAGGCCAGAGGAATCCACACCGTTGACACTACGGAAGCAGTTCTTCCTCCAAACTGCTCACACTAACGACAGACCCCTAGGGAGGACCAAAATGCCAAAAAGGGGGAGAGAGAACAACCAAGAGTAACGAAGGCACATGGAATGCAGCAAACCAGGTGGATACGCAGGCCAACATAAATCACAACACCGAGGGAGGGGCAGGGGGGGCATCGGGGAAGAAGTGAAGATGGAGAGGGAGGGGCATGGTGAAGGAAAAGTAGCCCGGGCAGAAAAAAGGACTGCAATAGCTCAGGGCCCGTGTGCACCACACACGAACTCATGAAAGAACCATAAGCCCTCTGGGGGGATTATGGAACTGTGTGGACTCATATCAGATAGGACTAGTAGGGCATATTGATTGCATACAGAGAAAGTCGGCACAGATGGTCATAGGTTTGTTTAATCAATGGGGGGTGTTACAGGGATGCTGAAGAAACTGAACTGGCAGACACTTAAAGATACATGCAAACTATCCTGAGAAAACCTACTTACACAGATTCAAGAACCAGCTTTAAATGATGGCTCTATAAGGATATACTAAAACTCCCTACATTTCCCTCTAGTAGGGATTGTGAAGACAAGATCAAACGAGTTAAGAGCATGCAGAGACATTTGAGTAGTCATTCTTCCTGCACTCCATACATTGCTGGAATGGGTAGAAACCCTAATAACTGGTACAATGGAAAGTATTCTCTGACATGCACTTCACAATTGTCTGTACAGTATTTAAGCAGATGTAGAGCATTATGCATTTCTTATGCACTATGCATATTGTAATACTGACTCACTAAAGATGTTTGGTTATATTTAAGGAACAGCCAGTAGGCCCTAATGTTGCCAGGAGAAATAAATGCATAAATAAATCAAGTAACATCTAATGAATGCATCAAAAAGAAAGCAATAGTAACAAAGAATGTGACTAGAGAGAGTTGAGGGTTTTTGTTTTTAGGGCAGCTGAAGGTAAGTAGTTATAAACAAAGGAATATGTTTGGTATTACAAGCAGAGACAGCAAAACAAATTAACAGATCAGAGAACAGACATCATATAGGTTGAAATTAAAAGGGTGCAGGGTGTGTAAATAGGCTGTAGGCACAGGGCACATCAACCAAGAAAGTTCTTTGCTGGATTCCGCGAACTAAGAAAATACTTAGACTGTGACCTAATAGAAGAGGGATAAGTGATATCAGAAAACATGCAGGTATGATATGGATACATAAAGCTGAAAGCATTAATACATGAAAAAGTCTACAGGAAGTCTACACAGTGGAAGTCAATTGGCTGATGGTAATTATGATTGTGACAACGGCCCCGACCCTGACTTAGCTGAGCTCACAACATCTAGGTCTTTAGTATCCATATTTAAGTCTGGGAAGACGTATGTAGCTAAAACTAAGTAGAAGTGCAAAGAAATCAGAAAATAATTTAGTCATTCATTTTACGAAGCTTCTCATACACAAATTCATTAACATAGTATAAAAGATTGTGTGTCAGTTTTAAAAACATGGATAAAAGGAAAAGAAGACCAAAATATAAAGCCTGACCGGCTGATCACTAAACAAAGAAGGATACACCAGCCACTCTGAAACACACTAAAACCTCCGGCCTAACAGCTTAGGTTGTAGTCGAGACAATTCATACCATTTTGAAACCTGCACCACACTCATGTAGGCATCAGCTAAAATACGGGACACAGGCCCACATAAAATGTACTGTAGGCCTCCCATCGGAATATACACAGTTCAGTCACAGTAATGTGACCATTGCTATCATTTGACATCAACAATGAATAACCAATCAACATATGGCGGGTGGCAGCACTAGCACATAAAGCGTGTCAGGGACGTGGAAAACAAAACATCAATTGTTGTATTGTGGAAATGAAGCTATTTATCTGTCATCTAATGAGCACAATCATTGGCTTTCGAGTCAAGGGCAGAAGGATTTCGGAAACGGTCAAGTTTGTAAACTCATCAATTGCAGCCGTGGTCAAAGTATACCACGCATGGCATAGATGACAGGTGTCAACAACAGGTGTGGCAATTTGAATGGGCAAATAGACAGGTAACTGTTGAGCAACTTACTGCTCAGATGAACCAATGTGTTACCAACAGTGTCTCTTCAATGGCTGTTCAGTGAACGTCGCACTGACTGTTCAGTGAACGTCGCACTGACTGTTCAGTGAACGTCGCACTGACTGTTCAGTGAACGTCGCAATGACTGTTCAGTGAACGTCGCAATGACTGTTCAGTGAACGTCGCAATGACTGTTCAGTGAACGTCGCAATGACTGTTCAGTGAACGTCGCAATGACTGTTCAGTGAACGTCGCAATGACTGTTCAGTGAACGTCGCAATGACTGTTCAGTGAACGTCGCAATGACTGTTCAGTGAACGTCGCAATGACTGTTCAGTGAACGTCGCAATGACTGTTCAGTGAACGTCGCAATGACTGTTCAGTGAACGTCGCAATGACTGTTCAGTGAACGTCGCAATGACTGTTCAGTGAACGTCGCAATGACTGTTCAGTGAACGTCGCAATGACTGTTCAGTGAACGTCGCAATGACTGTTCAGTGAACGTCGCAATGACTGTTCAGTGAACGTCGCAATGACTGTTCAGTGAACGTCGCAATGACTGTTCAGTGAACGTCGCAATGACTGTTCAGTGAACGTCGCAATGACTGTTCAGTGAACGTCGCAATGACTGTTCAGTGAACGTCGCAATGACTGTTCAGTGAACGTCGCAATGACTGTTCAGTGAACGTCGCAATGACTGTTCAGTGAACGTCGCAATGACTGTTCAGTGAACGTCGCAATGACTGTTCAGTGAACGTCGCAATGACTGTTCAGTGAACGTCGCAATGACTGTTCAGTGAACGTCGCAATGACTGTTCAGTGAACGTCGCAATGACTGTTCAGTGAACGTCGCAATGACTGTTCAGTGAACGTCGCAATGACTGTTCAGTGAACGTCGCAATGACTGTTCAGTGAACGTCGCAATGACTGTTCAGTGAACGTCGCAATGACTGTTCAGTGAACGTCGCAATGACTGTTCAGTGAACGTCGCAATGACTGTTCAGTGAACGTCGCAATGACTGTTCAGTGAACGTCGCAATGACTGTTCAGTGAACGTCGCAATGACTGTTCAGTGAACGTCGCAATGACTGTTCAGTGAACGTCGCAATGACTGTTCAGTGAACGTCGCAATGACTGTTCAGTGAACGTCGCAATGACTGTTCAGTGAACGTCGCAATGACTGTTCAGTGAACGTCGCAATGACTGTTCAGTGAACGTCGCAATGACTGTTCAGTGAACGTCGCAATGACTGTTCAGTGAACGTCGCAATGACTGTTCAGTGAACGTCGCAATGACTGTTCAGTGAACGTCGCAATGACTGTTCAGTGAACGTCGCAATGACTGTTCAGTGAACGTCGCAATGACTGTTCAGTGAACGTCGCAATGACTGTTCAGTGAACGTCGCAATGACTGTTCAGTGAACGTCGCAATGACTGTTCAGTGAACGTCGCAATGACTGTTCAGTGAACGTCGCAATGACTGTTCAGTGAACGTCGCAATGACTGTTCAGTGAACGTCGCAATGACTGTTCAGTGAACGTCGCAATGACTGTTCAGTGAACGTCGCAATGACTGTTCAGTGAACGTCGCAATGACTGTTCAGTGAACGTCGCAATGACTGTTCAGTGAACGTCGCAATGACTGTTCAGTGAACGTCGCAATGACTGTTCAGTGAACGTCGCAATGACTGTTCAGTGAACGTCGCAATGACTGTTCAGTGAACGTCGCAATGACTGTTCAGTGAACGTCGCAATGACTGTTCAGTGAACGTCGCAATGACTGTTCAGTGAACGTCGCAATGACTGTTCAGTGAACGTTGCTGCGTGTGGGCTTCTGAAGCAAGCACCTGGTTCATGCACCCAGGCCGACCACTTTTCATCAGCGACAAAGGCTGAAATTTGCATGCCAATACCACAACTGGACATCCACTGAATGGAGACAAGTGGCCTTTTCAGATGAATCACAGTTTATGCTACAACAGACTGATGGTTGATGGCACATTCAGTGCGAAATATCTTAAATCAAACACCCTCCAACAATTGTCAGAAGGGTCTAGGCTGGAGGATGGAGCATTAGGTGCGGGGAATGTTTTCATGTCATTCCCTGGGTGATCTCATCATTCTGGAAGACAGAAAGGATTAACTCAAGTATGCATCTATCCCTGGGGACCATGCGCAATCCTATACACGATTTGTTTTTCCTTCATATAATGGCATCTACCAGGAGGAGAACACAACATGTAATGCAGCTCACAGTGTATGTGTGTGGGTTGAAGGGCACCAGGATGTTCACCATATTCCCATGCCCACCTAACTCCCTGGATCTGAACCCAACTGAGACCCTGTGGGACCATCTCAATCTGGCTGCTCACATCATGGATCTTCAACTGAGAAACCTAGCACTGCTGGTAATGACAGTGGAGTTGGCATGGCTCCACATCCCTGTCAGTACCTTCCAGAACCTCAATGACACTCTTTCTCCACGTCTTGCAATGGTCTGTGCTGTGAAAGGTGGTTATTCAGGCTAATAGGTACAATAATCCCAGCCAGGTTAATTAACCTGAACTAAATGGGTGGGTTACAAGCAGAATTCAGTAATTTGACTTTCATCGTCAACCTTTTCCTCAGTGCCAATGTGATCGTATAGTGACTGTATAGACGACTGATACGTGTATTGAATTATTTAAGACCAAAAGTTCTAAGGATACTTTCTAACACAGCTACTGAACCAAGACACATCTTTTCCATCCCTCAAACTCTCACTTGACACGTAACTGATTAAAACGTCATGTAAATGTACCCAACTGAATATCCTCCATCAATATTCTATAATGCAGCCCAGAGATGAAAGTTTGATGTGGACTGCTCAGATAGTTCACAGTTTTCCTTTGCCTTCAAAGTTCTTAATACAGCTGATCTTCTCCCTCCTCAAACTTAAAATGAAACCAATATAGACATATGACATATATTCTGGTACCTACATACATAGCCTATAAACTGACTTGTTCCACATCATTTTAATAAAAGAATCATTCAGATGATCCATGGAACATTAACTAACGAACAAACTACTTTTGTTAGTAAAGCACTAAAGGAATATGAGCACATGAGAAATTTCTTACAGTGATGACAGATTTTCTGTTGCATTGTATTGTGGTTCGTGTGTGGTTCTGTTCTACACTGTACTCATTGGGAACACGAATCTTTAATCTTAAAACATACTGACAGCTGCCCAGATAATGCAACACATTAAAGCATTTGTGACCATGACACAGGGAGGTGCAATGGCCCCAGATCATATCCGCCTCATGGATTAATGACAGGGGTTGGTGCACCACGAGCCTGGATAAGGATTTTAGGTGGTTTTCCACATCCACCTAGGTAAATACTGGGCTGGTGTCCATGTCTTACCTTAGAGACATGGGGTGGTGGTGGGGGGATTGGGGTGGTTGGGGGGGGGAGGGAGGGGGTGGTGGGGGGAGGGAGGGGGTGGTTGGGGAGGGAGGGGGTGGTTGGGGGAGGGAGGGGGTGGTGGGGGGAGGGAGGGAGGGAGGGTGGGGGGAGGGAGGGGGTGGTGGGGTGTGGGAGCTGGCAGTAGTTTTAAAATGTGTATATGAGTAACAACCCCATCACAGCAATAGCCAGTATAATGTTATCTCTGTTTCTCTACGAAACTGTCAACTTCAACCTGGCATTGTTTGGATAAATGGAATCCAAAAGAGCATGGATGGTGTACTGAACTTGTGGTGTTTGTCTAAAATACAATGAAAGATACTTACAAAGTTACTTCTAGAGTTCACTACTCCTTACGGGCTCATTATAGTGGCAAAGTGGTTACCAGGTCTTGACATGGCGTAAAAATTTATCAGAGTCACAATAAAGGCAAAAGACATCCCTGCACACAGGTGATTAGTGAAAAGTTGCTCCATTTGTGGGCTAACTATCATCTGGTATGCATGTGTGTGGGGTACAGATAGCAGAAGCATGACATACAGCCTGATGTTAAAGGCTGGGAATAGGGCTGGTCCTAAATGCCATGTGGTGCCTGGCCTAATTCCATTGCAATGTATCACATCTAATATTTTTGAAGTATGATGATCTAGCCAACAGAAAACCTTACTGTTACTAATCATTAAAAAAAATTGAAAACCACTCACTCTTTCACTGATTATGCTCATAACAGTAAGCTTAAAATAAAATTTAAGGCCCAGGAACTTACTGTTCATTTATAATTTACAACAGTGTCCACTATCTTCAATTCAGGGAAGCTAAAAACAGAATATGAACAGCTAGAAAGCCCATGAATAGTTATTACAATTGAGAATTTAAAATCTTTTTCTTCTCTGCTCATTCTCCGATCCTTTAAACAGTTAGTTGTGACTGACAGGTTGTTTATTAATAAAAACACTGGACGGCTCTTAGAGTGGACACTACACTTAACAGTGACAACAATGACGGTCATACTTAAGAGAGTTATTGAAGGAACACGTTCTCTTGTGCAAAGCAATCAGACAGTCCATCACTAACTCGACCTTTAACAAGAAAGATGACATAAAGATGGAAATATTTCCTCAGAAGCTGTATTTGTGGAACTGTGTGAACATAATATGCCTTCTAGCAGCATTTGAGGTATTCTTGATGCTGTGGAAAGGGGAAAGGAGGGTTATACATATTAGGTTGGTGCCTGTGTAGGAATACAGGTACAGCTAACTCCAACAATGCCTCTTTATCAATGGAAAATATCTCCTGCACCCACACTGAAGATAACTGTACAGTTTTCTGGATTTTAAGATCCAGATGAGCAAACAAGGTGACAGTCTACCATCTGCTCCAAACTCTTGTGCAAGCAGCTGGTTAAGGCAACATTACAATAACCAGAAGCAACTTTTTTCAAGAGGTTGCTCAAAATAGCTTCTTTTCACTAGTTGGGAAATTATCCCACATGGAGCTGGATTGCTTTACTTCATTCCAGGTGCTACAACAGGCTGTGATCCTCTTGTGAGCATGTGATGAATCACATCATACAAAGGCAATCAAAACCTATCTCCAGGATAAGCACATTCACGCTCTCTCATAAATGAAAATGGAGTTCTAATGATCCTTTTCAGCAAGCACTCAATGACACTAAGAAAAGTGGATCCTGAATGGTGGTGGCAGGAAGAATAGCAAAATTTTCCACTGTTATCTAGGCTTCCATTTCACTTTACAGCAGCAGCTGCTCCCTTCTTGTGTCTCCTTGGTAGCCCCATAATGTTCTACACAACTGAATTCTTTGTGGAACTATTAATGGTGTTCATGAATTGCTGCTACAACCTATTCTTGCTTTCTCTTACTGATTTGTTGATATTTTAACCTACTCTCCTGTAAAATTGCAAGGTCACGGGCAGATAATAGGCTCTTGAACCCGCATAGAGCTGACTGCCTGGTGTCGACTGTAGGCCCTCATTCAGCATTCCAAATGCCAAAAATGGGCAGGCTGCTTCATAACTACCCTACAGACTGTAGGATGTATGGTTCAGTAGTGTGGTGGTTCATGGTGGTAATATTATCCACCCATCACCCATTCCTGCACACTGTTTGTTGTTCAAACACAACAAGTTGGTTACACAGTATAAAGTATTCCTTGCTGAGCTTTCATCTTAGCAACTTTTGTTCAAATACTGATCTGTCTGGTAGGTGAGTCCGGGTTAGAAAGGGGTCACTGAAGCGCAGATCATCTACCACTTCATTTTGAGCAGTGTGAGAAAGGACTGCAGAATTGATAGTGGTAAATTATGTCGTTGCACTGGTAAAGTATGTACATTGGCCAGCATTCACTAGATATGGCTGTGATGATAAAAGGAGGCTTTTGACACCTTGTACTGCAGGGCAAGTGGCTACTCAGGCCCACAGTGAAAGGCGTGCATTTACAAATCACCATATAGGAGGAATGGTTATGAGAGCAGCCAGACAAGTTCAAAGAGAAGAGAAGCCCATTTTATGCTCATGTATTGCGGTTATGAGAGCAGCCAGATGAGTTCAAAGAGAAGAGAAGCCCATTTTATGCTCATGTATTATGATAATGTTGCAAACCAAAAATCTCTGTAGGATTCAGCATGGAAAAAAATTAAAATAAGAAATGTATCCTGTGAAATAGCTTACTCCATCCATGCACAAGTATCAGAAGCAAGTACATCGTGGTGCCCAGTTTGTAACTGTATTTAAGATGTCCTAGCCTCTAGAACTCAGCACACTGTTTTAATGGGGAGAAGTAATCACACATGAAAATAGCTTCAGATGGGTCCCAAGTTAATATTACAGGACTGTTACTGTTCACAATATATATACAGGGCGAGTCACCTAACATTACTGCTGGATATACTTCGTAAACCACATCAAATACTGATGAATCGATTCCATAGACCGAACGTGAGGAGAGGGGCTGTGTAATTGGTTACTACAAACCATTAAAAAATGCACGAAAGTATGTTTTTTAACACAAACCTATGTTTTTTTAAATGGAACCACATTAGTTTTGTTAGCACATCTGAACATATAAACAAATATGTAATCAGTGCCGTTTGTTGCATTGTAAAATGTTAATTACATCCGGAGATATTGTAACCTAAAGTTGACGCTTGAGTACCACTCCTCCGCTGTTCGATCGTGTGTATCGGAGAGCACCGAATTACATAGAGATCCAAAGGGAACGGTGATGGACGTTAGGTACAGAAGAGACTGGAACAGCACATTACGTCGACTTGCTAACACCTTTTTATTGGTCTTTTTCACTGACGCACATGTACATTACCATGAGGGGTGAGGTACACGTACACACGTGGTTTCCGTTTTCAATTACGGAGTGGAATAGAGTGTGTCCTGACATGTCAGGCCACTAGATGTTCAATGTGGTGGCCATCATTTGCTGCACACAATTGCAATCGCTGGCGTAATGAATGTCGTACACGCCGCAGTACATCTGGTGTAATGTCGCCGCAGGCTGCCACAATACATTGTTTCATATCCTCTGGGGTTGTAGGCATATCACGGTACACATTCTCCTTTAACGTACCCCACAGAAAGAAGTCCAGAGGTGTAAGATCAGGAGAACGGGCTGGCCAATTTATGCGTCCTCCACGTCCTATGAAACGCCCGTCGAACTTCATGTCAAGGGTCAGCCTAGTGTTATTTGCGGAATGTGCAGGTGCACCATCATGCTGATACCACATACGTTGACACGTTTCCAGTGGGACATTTTCGAGCAACGTTGGCAGATCATTTTGTAGAAACGCGATGTATGTTGCAGCTGTTTGGGCCCCTGCAATGAAGTGAGGACAATGTTTCAAGCGTCAACTTTAGGTTACAATATCTCCGGATGTAATTAACATTTTACAATGCAACAAACAGCACTGATTACGTATTTGTTTATATGTTCAGATGTGCTAACAAAACTAATGTGGTTCCATTTAAAAAAACATAGGTTTGTGTTAAAAAACATACTTCCGTGCATTTTTGTATGGTTTGTATTAAACAATTACACTAGCCCCTCTCCTCACGTTCGGTCTGTGGAATCTGTTCGTTAGTATTTGATGTGGTTTACGAAATATATCCAGTGGTAACGTTAGGTGACTCACCCTGTATAAATGGAGACTACTGGAAGTTCCTGTATAAATCACCATCATTTGTGAACAACCTCATGGAAATCCCAATGCCAGAAAATTGTAGGAAATATAGGAACATCTGCAGATGAACAACACTTGTTGCAAGGACTTTCATGGAGATGCTCATTAAATTTCAGTGCAAATGCTACAAGAGAGTCATTGTGCACCACTGTGTGGTCTATGTTAAAATACCAGTAGCATACATGCAAAGAAGAGTCAAGGAATTTGTTACTTCTGTCTATATAACATACTTTGAAAAATGACCATGATAGTAAAACTGGAGAAATCTGAGCTCATATGGAGGCTTTCTGACAGTTGTTCTTGCTGTATACCATCTGCAACTGGAGCAGGAAAAACGAGAGCAATACACAGAGTTCTTTACCACACACAGAGTTCTTTACCACACACAGGGTGGTTTTCTTAGCATATATGTAACTGTAGATGTAAAAGTCTTATGATACTTTGGAAACAATTAAATTGTTGTACAAAGACAGCACCAGTGATATTCACAAACTTGTTTAATTTTCATACCCTTTCTTCCTGATGTCATGGGATAATATTTTACTGCAACTTACTTCATGCAGAAAGAATATATTTGCAACATAGGGGAACAATTCTCATATGTGGTTGGAATTCACAAAACTCATGTTGAATGCTAAAAAAATTTCAGGATTCTTGGACTGAGGTTAGAGTGCATCTACTCACTTCTGACATTTGTAACAGTATGAAATTACACAAAAGAAACAGTAGCATCCAATAACTGAACACAAGTCAGTGGCTTTATGTTGTGACTAAATCTTTAGCTAGTGCACAAATAACTCAGCAGCACTCTACAACACGTATTTCCAACAACTTTCAGAAGAGCTGAAGAGTATTAGCGACTAACCACAAAGTTTTCAAATCCAAACTGAAGGCTCATCTGTTGGCACAATAAATTCCTTACAGGAATTTTTATGGGGACGCAAGTCGATAAATCAACTGAATTTCCAATTCAACTAAAATTGCACTTTGAAGTTTCAAAATTGTGTGTGTGAAGATGATACAGGTTTATTTACCTCTCCAGGCATCACCATTTGGGTTTTCTTCAATTTTCCAAATCATCCTAGGCAAATGTCAGGATGGTTTCCACTAATAGGAAACAAGCATCACCTTCTCTTCTTCATCATTTATTTATAATGTTTGTAAAACAAATCAAATATTTATGTTGTATGGTTGTTATTATGTAACAATTATATTATTATTATTATTATTATTATTATTATTATTAGTGTTGTTTTTGTTATTGTTGTTGATTTAATACCAAAATTTCTTACTCCAATGTGTATTATTTTGATATTTTTATCTTTAAGTAAGTTTTGGATATGTTATGACAGTTTGACCTTAAAAAATTGAAATGGAGGTATGTTGTTGTTGTTGTTGTTGTTGTTGTTGTGGTCTTCAGTCCTGAGACTGGTCTGATGCAGCTCTCCATGCTACTCTATCCTGTGCAAGCTTCTTCATCTCCCAGTACCTACTGCAACCTACATCCTTCTGAATCTGCTTAGTGTATTCATCTCTTGGTCTCCCTCTACGATTTTTACCCTCCACGCTGCCCTCCAATGCTAAATTTGTGATCCCTTGATGCCTCAGAACATGTCCTACCAACCGATCCCTTCTTCTGGTCAAGTTGTGCCACAAACTTCTCTTCTCCCCAATCCTATTCAATACCTCCTCATTAGTTACATGATCTACCCACCTTATCTTCAGCATTCTTCTGTAGCACCACATTTCGAAAGCTTCTATTCTCTTCTTGTCCAAACTGGTTATCGTCCATGTTTCACTTCCATACATGGCTACACTCCATACAAATACTTTCAGAAACGACTTCCTGACACTTAAATCTATACTCGATGTTAACAAATTTCTTTTCTTCAGAAACGATTTCCTTGCCATTGCCAGTCTACATTTTATATCCTCTCTACTTCGACCATCATCAGTTATTTTGCTCCCCAAATAGCAAAACTCCTTTACTACTTTAAGTGTCTCATTTCCTAATCTAATTCCCTCAGCGTCACCCGACGTAATTCAACTACATTCCATTATCCTTGTTTTGCTTTTGTTGATGCTCATCTTATATCCTCCTTTCAAGACACTGTCCATTCTGTTCAACTGGTCTTCCAAGTCCTTTGCTGTCTCTGACAGAATTACAATGTCATCGGCGAACCTCAAAGTTTTTACTTCTTCTCCATGAATTTTAATACCTACTCCGAATTTTTCTTTTGTTTCCTTTACTGCTTGCTCAATATACAGATTGAATAACATCGGGGAGAGGCTACAACCCTGTCTCACTCCTTTCCTAACCACTGCTTCCCTTTCATGCCCCTCGACTCTTATAACTGCCATCTGGTTTCTGTACAAATTGTAAATAGCCTATCGCTCCCTGTATTTCACCCCTGCCACCTTCAGAATTTGAAAGAGAGTATTCCAGTTAACGTTGTCAAAAGCTTTCTCTAAGTCTACAAATGCTAGAAACGTAGGTTTGCCTTTTCTTAATCTTTCTTCTAAGATAAGTCGTAAGGTTAGTATTGCCTCACGTGTTCCAACATTTCTACGGAATCCAAACTGATCTTCCCCGAGGTCGGCTTCTACCAGTTTTTCCATTTGTCTGTAAAGAATTCACGTTAGTATTTTGCAGCTGTGACTTATTAAACTGATAGTTCGGTAATTTTCACATCTGTCAACACCTGCTTTCTTTGGGATTGGAATTATTATATTCTTCTTGAAGTCTGTGGGTATTTCGCCTGTCTCATACATCTTGCTCACCAGATGGAAGAGTTTTGTCATGACTGGCTCTCCCAAGGCCATCAGTAGTTCTAATGGAATGTTGTCTACTCCCGGGGCCTTGTTTTGACTCAGGTCTTTCAGTGCTCTGTCAAACACTTCACGCAGTATCTTATCTCCCATTTCATCTTCATCTACATCCTCTTCCATTTCCATAATATTGTCCTCAAGTACATCGCCCTTGTATAAACCCTCTATATACTCCTTCCACCTTTCTGCCTTCCCTTCTTTGCTTAGAACTGGGTTGCCATCTGAGCTCTTGATATACATACAAGTGGTTCTCTTTTCTCCAAAGGTCTCTTTAATTTTCCTGTAGGCAGTATCTATCTTACCCCTAGTGAGACAAGCCTCTACCTCCTTACATTTGTCCTCTAGCCATCCCTGCTTAGCCATTTTGCACTTCCTGTCGATCTCATTTTTGAGACGTTTGTATTCCTTTTTGCCTGCTTCATTTACTGCATTTTTATATTTTCTCCTTTCATCAATTAAATTCAGTATTTCTTCTGTTACCCAAGGATTTCTATTAGCCCTCGTCTTTTTACCTACTTGATCCTCTGCTGCCTTCACTACTTCATCCCTCAGAGCTACCCATTCTTCTTCTACTGTATTTCTTTCCCCCATTCCTGTCAATCGTTCCCTAATGCTCTCCCTGAAACTCTGTACAACCTCTGGTTCTTTCAGTTTATCCAGGTCCCATCTCCTTAAATTCCCACCTTTTTGCAGTTTCTTCAGTTTCAGTCTGCAGTTCATAACCAATAGATTGTGGTCAGAATCCACATATGCCCCTGGAAATGTCTTACAATTTAAAAACTGGTTCCTAAATCTCTGTCTTACCATTATATAATCTATCTGATACCTTTTAGTATCTCCAGGATTCTTCCAGGTATACAACCTTCTTTCATGATTCTTGAACCAAGTGTTAGCTATGATTAAGTTATGCTCTGTGCAAAATTCTACAAGGCGGCTTCCTCTTTCATTTCTTCCCCCCAATCCATATTCACCTACTATGTTTCCTTCTCTCCCTTTTCCTACTGACGAATTCCAGTCACCCATGACTATTAAATTTTCGTCTCCCTTCACTACCTGAATAATTTCTTTTATCTCGTCATACATTTCATCAATTTCTTCATCATCTGCAGAGCTAGTTGGCATATAAACTTGTACTACTGTAGTAGGCATGGGCTTTGTGTCTATCTTGGCCACAATAATGCGTTCACTGTGCTGTTTGTAGTAGCTAACCTGCACTCCTATTTTTTTATTCATTATTAAACCTACTCCTGCATTACCCCTATTTGATTTTGTATTTATAACCCTGTAATCACCTGACCAAAAGTCTTGTTCCTCCTGCCACCGAACTTCACTAATTCCCACTATATCTAACTTTAACCTATCCATTTCCCTTTTTAAATTTTCTAACCTACCTGCCCGATTAAGGGATCTGACATTCCACGCTCCGATCCGTAGAATGCCAGTTTTCTTTCTCCTGATAACGACGTCCTCTTGAGTAGTCCCCGCCCGGAGATCCGAATGGGGGACTATTTTACCTCCGGAATATTTTACCCAAGAGGATGCCATCATCATTTAATCATACAGTAAAGCTGCTTGTCCTCAGGAAAAATTACGGCTGTAGTTTACCCTTGCTTTCAGCCGTTCGCAGTACCAGCACAGCAAGGCCGTTTTGGTTAATGTTACAAGGCCAGATCAGTCAATCATCCAGACTGTTGCCCCTGCAACTACTGAAAAGGCTGCTGCCCCTCTTCAGGAACCACATGTTTGTCTGGCCTCTCAACAGATACCCCTCCGTTGTGGTTGCACCTACGGTACGGCCATCTGTATCGCTGAGGCACGCAAGCCTCCCCACCAACGACAAGGTCCATGGTTCATGGGGGGAACGGAGGTATAACTGAAAAAAAACTGGATAAAACAATATAAAAAACTTCCATGTGCATCATAACTCTTGCACAAACAATGCTTTATTTGCAACAACAACAACAACAACAACAACAACATAATGATAATGAAAGAAATACTAAATTTAAGATATGGACAAGCCAAAAGTAATGACAGTCAATTACATTGCCTTTTTCTGAAGTCAGTAGTGGCATACTTTCACAAAATTTCTGCGTGTTCTTGAATTCAGTTTCCTCTTCAACAGCTGAAGGGAGTGGTTTCCTTGGCACAACTTCATGAATTACTAAAGAATTACAACCATCCTCATTTTCAAGATCTCTCGACTGATATGACACAGCAGTAATAACTTTAGTTTTATTACTTCCATATTTCACTGACTCAGGAAATAATTTCTTCTGGTAAAAAGAAAAACAGACATTTGTCATGAAAACGAAATTAAAAACACAGAAATATAAGGAAAAGATAGATGCTACTCACCATAAAGAAGACAAGCTGAGTTGCAACAAGCACAACGAAACAACACTTGCACATTACTTTTTGGCCCAAGTATTATTCAGAAAAGGAAAACAAACAAACAAACAAACAAACACACACACACACACACACACACACACACACACACACACACACACACACACACACACACACAACAGCAAGGTATGGGTGAGTTCAGCAGCATGTTGCTTCACAGGGTGGTCTACTTTGCTCTCTGCCACAGTTTGGCAGTGGGCATTCATCCTGGTGGACAGCTGGTTGACAGTCATACCAATATAAAAAGCTGTGCAATGTGTGCAGCAGAGGTGGTATATGATGTGGCTGCTTTTATAGGTGGCCCAGGATCTGATGGGTTATGATAAGCCTGTGACAGGAGGCCAGGCCATCTGTGAAAGCAGCCATGTCATATACCAGCTCTGCTGCACTCATTGCATAGCTTTTTATATTGGTATGAATGCCAACCACCAGTCCACCAGGGTGAACAGCCACTGCCAAAGTGTGGGCAAGAGCAAAGTAGAAAACCACTCTGTGCCACAACATAAAGCTGAACATAACACAAGATTTCAATGGCTGCTTCACCACGAGCCATCTGTATCCTCCCCTCTACTACATGCTTTTCGGAACTGTGCATATGGGAGTTATTCTGACAACACATTTTCCACTTCTGAAATTATCCTGGCCTCAACCTATGGTAACCTACTGTCCCCAAACTCTGCACCCAACAGCTTCCAACCCCCCCCCCCCCCCCCCCCATCCTATCACCACCTCCCTATTCTCATCTGCTCACCCTCTTTGTGTGCAGCCCTCTGCCAGTGCACCCACCCATCTTTCCCCTTCCCCACTCTTCTCCTTTTTGCTCTCCCATCCTCCCGCCCTCCCTTCCACCACCCTCCTCCCTGACCCAAATTCTCCCGACGCTGCGCCTGTTGGCAGTCTAGTCCCTGTATGCTCTGCCCGACAGCACTCTTCTCTTTCTCTTCTCCCAACCGTACCTTGCTATCCTTTTCCATTCCCCCACCCCATCCAGATTGCTGCTCCTGTTCTACGTGACAGTTGCATTCTAGTCTGAGCTGTCGGTGATTGTGGTCATGTGTGCATGAGGTGTGCTTGCATTTGTGTGTGTGTGTGTGTGTGTGTGTGTGTGTGTGTGTGTTTGGCCAAAAGCTAATGTCTAAGTGTCTTTTCGCTGTGCCAGTCTGCAACTCAAGTGTCATCTTTATGGTGAGTTGCAATCTTTCTTTTCCTTATACTGCTAAGGATTGTTGTTGGAAAATCATCCCTGATAATGTAAGTTTTTTACTGTTCCAGGATCCCATTACTCACTAAACAATTCTCTTTCAATATTAATATTTGATAGTAAGAGCTGACATTACTTTAAAACAGACTACTAGTTTCGGTTCTGAACAACCATCTTTGTGATAATGTACCACTTGTGGTAAAGATCATGCCTACATACACTGCAGGCTAGAAGGCCATCGTCTGACTGTGTACTTCAGAACTAAGTACTTCTGGCAATTTTTTATTGGCACTGTCAAGTACACACATCAGTTTGTGTTCTGATGACTTCAACTGGCCGGCCGCTATGGCCAAGCGATTCTAGGCGCTTCAGTCCGGACCCGCGCGACCGCTACGGTCACGGGTTCAAATCCTGCCTCGGGCATGGATGTGTGTGATGTCCTTAGGTTAGTTAGGTTTAAGTAGTTCTAAGTTCTAGTGGACTGATGACCTCAGATGTTAAGTCCCATAGTGCTCAGAGCCATTTCAACCATTTGACTTCAACTGGAGACAAACAAGCTTGACGGACTTTACATTTTTAATATTAACTAGTTGCAATTTGTAATGATCTGTAAATTTTTTTTCTCAGATACACATCTTACTTAGCATAGTATGTTTCCATATATTTCATATTTATCATGTCCACATGTTTTTAAAGTAGTCTAGTGCCTTTATTTTTAATGAAAAAACATGTTTCTTTTGTCCCCGTAAGTTCAGAATTGCACATTCTAACAACTTTCTTGGTATAATCAGAAATTTGTATCAGTGAGCATGGCATGTTTTCATTATTTGCATTAGCCTATTCACTAATGTCTTAAAATTTTTTATTGTTAACATTGAGCTGATAGGTCTTCTTCATTTATTTACAGAGTTCTGTGATATACTACCAGATGACGGTGTTTCAGCCTACAGTGTTCATAGAAAAAACCATTGCCATAAGTGCTATGGCTAACATTCATTACTTTCAAATAACGTATCTTGGTGGGGATTGTTCAAGTCAGTTTAACCTCATGCAATTTTTTGTTTCTTGCTCCTTTTAAAGATCTGTAGATGGTTGCTCAGCAAATAGTAACTAGTAATCCATTGTAGTGTAGTGTTGAGATTAAGAGAACTAAAAGATTTGATATTTAAAAAAAAAATTTAGAAATAAACGTTTGAGACTAGTTTCTCACTATTGAAGTGAAGGATGTTACAGAGGAAGATGAGAGTAATAATTCATAAACTTAAGTTGGTTGGTTTGTGGGATTGAAGGGTCCAGACTAAAAGGGGCAAGGCAGACGGTGGGGGGGGGGGGGGGGGCGGCAAGGCAGACGGTGTGGGGGGGGGGGGGCAAGGCAGACGCGGTGGGGGGGGGGGGCCAAGGCAGACGCGGTGGGGGGGGGGCCAAGGCAGACGCGGTGGGGGGGGGGGCCAAGGCAGACGCGGTGGGGGGGGGGGCCAAGGCAGACGCGGTGGGGGGGGGGGCAAGAAAGGCGGGGGGGGGGGGCAAGAAAGGCGGGGGGGGGGCAAGAAAGGCGGGGGGGGGCAAGAAAGGCGGGGGGGGGGCAAGAAAGGCGGGGGGGGGGGCAAGAAAGGCGGGGGGGGGGCAAGAAAGGCGGGGGGGGGGGGGGCAAGAAAGGCGGGGGGGGGCAAGAAAGGCGGGGGGGGGGCAAGAAAGGCGGCGGGGGGGGGCAAGAAAGGCGGGGGGGGGGGCAAGAAAGGCGGGGGGGGGGCAAGAAAGGCGGGGGGGGGGGGCAAGAAAGACAGACAGAGACCAGAAAACAGGAATTACAATCACATCACATGTGACAGTGGTTGGCCGACCATAGAAACAAAAAAGGAAAAGCCAACCACCAAGAAACACACTAAAAACCCCAGTAGGCCCGTCTCAAAAAAAAAAAAAAAAAAGGACAAACTCTTAGATGAAGCGATAAAAACCACCTGCACAAATAATACTGAAAACTAAATCTGCTATTGCAACGTCACCCGTCATCTGATAAAAGTGCAGGAAGCATATCAGGCAGCGCAAATGTCTGCCTGAGCAGAGTTAAAAGTGGGCAGTCCAACAAGATGTGGATCACTGTCAAAGCTGACCCGCAGCAACATAAAGGTGGGTTCTCGCAGCACAATAAATAGCTGTGTGTTATCCAGGTGTGGCCAATGTGCAACCGGCAGAGGACAACAGAATCCTTGCGAGAGACCCGCAAGGAGGAGTGCCACATACTGGTAGCCTCCTTGATGGCCCAAAGTTTGTTGGGTGAAGGAAGGGTGCGCCATTCTTCACCCCAGGTGTGAAGGACCTTCTGCCGCAAAACTGACCCTAGGTCACTCTCTGAAAGGCCAAGGCTGGTGCACCGACAGCCTGTTTGGCCAGCGTGTCAACACGTTCATTTTCCGGGATGCCGACATGACCCGGGGTCCACACAAAGACCACAGGGTGGCTGCAATGGCCAAGAGTATGAAGGGACTCCTGGATAGCCATCACCAATGAGAGCGAGGTGAACACTGGTCGACAGCTCGTAAACCGCTCAGGGAGTCACTACAGATAATGAAGGACTCACCTGAGCAGGAGCGGATATACTCTAGGGCGTGAGAGATGACGACCAGCTCGGCAGTGAAAACACCGCAGCCATCCGGGAATGAGTGTTGTTGATAATGATCCCCTAGAGTAAGAGTATAACCGACACGATTGGCAACCATCGAACCGTCAGTATAGACAACGTCAGAGCCTTGAAACGCGGCAAGGATTGAAAGAAAGTGGCAGCAGAGGGCCTCAGGAGGGACTGAGTCCTTCGGGCCCTGTGCCAAATCGAGCCGAAGGCATGGGGGGGGGGGGGGGGGGGGGCCCACACACCACCGGGGTATACGGAGAGGGGTCCGGAAAACAGGTGGAAGAGGGAAAACCTCAAGCCCAGAGAGAAGAGCTCTGACGCGAACTGCGATCATACACCCTGATGGGGCCGCCGTTCCGGAAGATAGACGACCGACTGAGGGAACAGGAAATAATAATTGGGATGCCCGGTGGTGACCGAGTGAACCACCGCATCAGTGGCATCATTGGAAAGAGGCTCAATAGTGGCAATAGAGGTGAACAAGTCCCAGTCAGCCTTATTCATAGCCCATCTGCAGGGACGCCCAGAAGAGTGACACTGTAGCAGTGACAGAAAGATCCAAAAGTGGTCACTAACGCACAAGTCGTCATGCACACTCCATTGGACAGATGGTAATAGGCTAGGGCTGCAAATTGAAAGGTCGATGGCTGAGTACATGCCATGCACCACACTGAAATGTGTGAAGGCACCATTATTTAAAAGAGAAAGGTCAAGCTGTGCCAATACTTGTTCAACGATGCTGCCTCGGCCTGTTGTCACTGATCCATCCCACAGAGGGTTACGGGCGTCGAAGTCGCCCAGTAACAGAAAAGGTGGCGGCAATTGGGCTATCAGCGCAGCCAGGACATGCTGTGGGACATCACCATCCAGTGGAAGATACAGACTGCAGACAGTAACAGTCTGTGGTGTCCACACCCGATCAGTGACAGCCTCTACAGGTGTTTGTAGTGAAGGAAGGACATAGATGAAGACGCCACCAGAGACCTTTTCGTAAGCTGCCCGGTTTCTATAATAACCCCAATAGCCACGGAGGGCAGGGGTGCGCATTACTGGAAACCAAGTTTCTTGAAGAGCAATGCAGAGGAAAGGGTGAAGGATAATAAGTTGTCGGAGCTCAGCAAGATGGTGGAAAAAAATGCTGCAGTTCCACTGGAGGATGACACTGTCCATGGCCGAGAAAGGTGTGAAGGGACCAAGGAGGCAGATTACGCTGCTGGGTTACCTGCTGCCACAGACTGAGTACCTGTAAGAGTGACATCCATTGAGTCTGAGAGCCCGGCGAGATCTAGGTCCTCAGCAGATGCCAGAATCTCTACCTCGCCCTCAGATGCAGAGCTTGTAAGTTGCGGTGGGGTAGGTGCCACTGCAAGTTCCTTCATCTTAGAGGTCTTCCTCTTGGGCAAGTGGGTGGTGCCCCCCATGGGCAAGGGAGAATGTGGAGTTGTACCGCTCGGTGAGCCGACAGGAATTTGCTGAAATGATGGGGCTATGGTCATAGCGGTGGCACATGAGGAAGTCATTCGCACAGGATGGAGTCATTCATATTTCCTCTTAGCCTCGGTATAGGTCAGTTGGTCCAGGGTCTTATATTCCATGATTTTCTGCTCTTTCTGTAAGATACTGCAGTCTGGCGAGCAAGGTGAATGATGCTCTCCGCAGTTGACACAGATCGGAGGCGGGGCACATGGAGTATTGGGATGTGATGGATGTCCACAAACTCGACATGTGAGGCTGGAAGTACAGTGGGAAGACATATGGCTGAACTTCCAGCACTTAAAGCACCGCATTGGGGGAGGGATATAGGGCTTGACATCACAATGGTAGACCATCACCTTCACCTTCTCCAGTAATGTATTACCCTCGAAGGCACCGGTACAAATCTGATTATCCTTTGGACCCCAATGAACGCGCCGGATGAAATGAACACCTCAACGCTCTAAATTGGCACGTAGCTCGTCATCAGACTGCAAAAGACGGTCCCTATGGAAAATAATACCCTGGACCATATTTAAACTCTTATGGGGTGTGATGGTAACAAACATCCCCCAACTGGTCGCAAGCAAGTAACTTTAGTGACTAGGCAGAGGATGCCATTTTTATCAATACTGACCCAGAACTTATTTTGGACAAGCCCTCCACCTCCTCAAACTTGTCCACTAAATACTCTACGAAGAATTGATGCTTTGCCGACATGAAAGACTCCCCATCAGCTCTCATACAAACTAGGAACCGGGGTGAATAAGTGTCACTGCCATCCTGAGCCTTATGCTCCTCCCATGGTGTGGCCAGGGAGGGGGATGATTTGGGATCGTATTTCTGAGCATTGAATTGAGCCCGAGAATGCTTGGAGACTGCTGACGGCCGGTCACCGCGTGTCATCCACCCTGATGCCACTGACTCTGACCACGGAACCTTCCTACGGCTGCCACCCAACCGCAGCAAAGAACACCTGGCAGGATGGCCATTACCGGGAGTCCTGATGCCCCTTGGCATACGTGGGGAGTTAATGGCACAGGCATCTGCAGAGCGATCCTTGTGTTGTCAGGGGGCTACAACCAACAGGGTACATGGCTGCCCCACCACAACGGACTGGCTACCATGCTGGATATTAGGTGCAAGGAAGTCCATGGTCGTCATCTCCGTAAAAAGCAACACTGCACAGTGCATGGTGGAAATCACACTCAGGAATGTATCCTCGCCAAAGAGATGGAGAACGAGTGGGACAGCAATGCGAGAAAGCTGGCTAAAGATCTCAATGCACGATGGACATAATGCACCATGTGAGGTGTCCTTTCCGAACTGGCTCGCTCTTCAGAAGAATTTGGAAATATGGAGGTCAAACCCAAGAGGGGACCATCACATATAGGCCGAAAAATTTGAGACTCCTTTTAGTCCCCTCTTACATCAGGCAGAAATTCCATGGGCCTTTTCTAACCCCTGAACCCACAGGGGG
The DNA here is from genome assembly GCF_023864345.2 of Schistocerca serialis cubense. NCBI lineage: Eukaryota > Metazoa > Arthropoda > Insecta > Orthoptera > Acrididae > Schistocerca > Schistocerca serialis. The sequence continues at coordinate 392,172,338 of NC_064640.1, forward strand.
ACATAAATTTAAGGTTTTGATCATTAATATAAAAGCTTTACAAATATAAATGGGTAGCATTTATTAAATTTTCCTAATATCTCAATTACCAGATATACATTTTAGCACAAATATGAACTGTAAAAGTCTTCACCCCCTCCTTTGACCATTTCTCCAGTAGCATATGGTGTCTGACGGATAGCAAAGCAAATTTTAAATCTAATGTTTAATCATTTCTTCTAGACAACACCTCTGTGGTGTCACCGCCAGACACCACACTTGCCAGGTGGTAGCCTTTAAATCGGCCGCGGTCCGTTAGTATACGTTGGACCCGCGTGTCGCCACTATCAGTGATTGCAGACCGAGTGCCGCCACACGGCAGGTCTAGAGAGACTTCATACCACTCACCCCAGTTGTACAGCCGACTTTGCTAGCGATGGTTCACTGACAAAATATGCTCTCATTTGCCGAGACGATAGTTAGCATAGCCTTCAGCTACGTCATTTGCTACGACCTAGCAAGGCGCCATTACCAGTTACTATTGATGCTGTAAAACATGTACCGTCAAGAGCGATGTTCACCAATTGTGGATTAAAGTTAAGTATTCCAGCAGCTACGTACGTTTTTTGTTAGTCTCATTTCCTTGACCTGTTCCAGACCTCACGCCAGCCTGTGTGAGCTAAAACGCGTGCCTTTCGGCTTCCTCTCATAGTGGGTTGGCTGTCTTGCCAATCCACAACAACCTCCTATTTCACAGAAAAATATTTAACTAAATACTGTTACCGTGTGTAGGATATATATATATATATATATTTTTAATAAATTTAATATATTGTGACACGTAATATTCTGTAAATGAGCAGCATGGAGAGTTTCTCACAAATCGTGTGTACACAGCTTGTAAATTGGCTTGTTTCACATAATTTTGATAGAAATCATGCAAATGATTAATGGAACATTTAACTAATAAACCAACTACACTGATGGGAAAAAATTGTAAAACCAACAAATTATTAATGCGGAGTGATGAAATTGCAGCAATGAATTTGTCTATGTAACATATTTAAGTGATTAACATAGCAAGGTAACAGTTTTATGTAAGAACAAGATAAGTCACTTCAGATGTGAATGCTGGTACAGTGATAACTGGTTTAACTGCCAGAATGTTGAATGAAAGTATGCAAACGTACATGCATTGCAATGTACAGGAACCAAATGTCAGTTTGTGGGATGGATTTCCACAGCTGTTGCACTTAGTCGGGTCAATACAGGTACAGTTAGTGCCGTTTGTGGGCGACGCTGGAGTTGTCGCCCGATGGTGCCCCATATGTGCTCGACTGGGGACAGCTCTTGTGATCAAGCATGCCAAGGGAACGTGTCAACACATTGTAGAGTGTGTTGGGTTACAACAGCAGTATGTGGGCGAGTGTTAGCCTGTTAGAAAACACCCGGTGGAATAATGTTCACGAATGGCAGCACAGTAGGTCAAAGCACCAGACTGATATAGAAATTTGCAGTCAGGGTGCCCAGGATAACCGTGAAAATGTTCCTGCTGTCATACGAAATCACACCCCAGACCCTAACTCCAGATTTAGGTCCAATGTGTCTAGCACATGAACAGACTGGTTGCAGGCCCTCAGCTGCCTCATTCTAAACAACACACGACCATCACTTGCACCAAAGCAGAACCAGCTTTCACCAGAAAACACAACAGATCTCCACCCAGCCCTTCAACGAGTTCTCACTTGACACCGTTGAAGTCAGTAACGGTGGTGGTTCGGAGTCAGTGGAATGCACGCTACAGGGCATCTGTCTCTGAGCTGTCCTTAAAGTAACCAATTTGTAATAGTTTGTTGTGTCACTGTGGTGCCAACTCCTGCTCAAATTACTCCTATAGATGCAGTATGAAGCACCAGAGCCATATGCTGAACACAACGGTCTTCCCTTTGGTAGTGCCACATTGCGTCTGGAGCCCGATCTTCTTGCGACCGTACATTCGTGTGGCCACTGCTGCCATCAATTGTGTTCAGTGGCTACAATTCTGCCAAGTGTTTCTACATAATCACATAAGGAACATCCAGCTTCTCAAAGCCCTATTACGTGACCTCATTCAAACTCTGTGAGGTGTTGATAACGGTGTCTTTGTCATCTTAAGGCATTCTTGACTAACGTCACTTCACTTCACTACGTCCGATGCCAAATGTAACTAACGCTCACAACCGGTTCAGCATGTATTTAAAATAAATCTGATGTGACACAGTACTCCTATGCGAAAAAGATATCATCTTTCAGAAGTAGAAACATGCCTACCAACTTTTGTCAATGTCCTACAGCTCTTTCTTGCTGTTTCAATTTTTTTTCTGTCAGTGTGTCTAACCATCCATGCCTCCAATGTCAATTAGCCATCCTAAGAACTGAGGACTAATCCAGCTGAACTAATAGCATGTTATTGTTGACATTAAATGCAAGAAGCAGCAGTTAGGTAAAGAAATATTTGTCAGACATGCACACATGTGGGTAAGCCTAATGTAACCGGAGTGTTAGGGTGCTGGAGAAGTCATATAATTACTATTTTGACTCCTCATCCATATCAATAATTTGTTTACCTTTATTTCACGGATTATTTATACACGAACGGACATAAAAAGAGTAAGAATCCAGAAAGAGAAAAACAAATCAAATGAAACTTCACAGGTTGAGTGGGTAAGTGATGTTATTTCAGTGGTTACAATATTGAGTAAAATTTACAAAGAACTTGGCAGTACGAGCCCACCTGCAGTATGAAGTTGCACCCTCTCTGGCCCATATGCATCTACGTCTACATACATACACAGCAAGCTACTTTATGATGCATGGGGTGCCCTGTACTACTACTACTACTACTACTACTGCTAGTAGTAGTAGTAGTAGTAGTAGTAATTTCCTTTTGTGCTCTACTCACAAACAGAGTAAGGGGGAAAACCACTCTCTATGTGCCTCCGTACGTGTCCTAATTTTTCTTATGTTATCTTTATGGTCCTTAAACGAAATGTACACTGACGGCAGCGTCAAATGCTTGTACTCTAACTTTTCTCAATAGCGTTCCTCAAAAAGAATTTCACCTTCCCATTTGAGTTCCCGAAGCATTTCCTTAATACTTACATTTGTTCAGACCTACCAGTAACAAATCTAGCAACCTGCCTCTGAACTGCTTTGATGTCTTCCCTCAATCCGACCTGGTACGAATCACAAACACTTTAGCAGTACAACAATACTGAAGAGTGGTTTGCACTAGTGTGCTCTATATGGTCCCCTTTACAGATAAACCACAGTTTCATAACATTCTCTGAATAAACCAAAGTCAAACATTCACCTTCTGACTACAATCTATACATGCTTGTTTCATTTTGTATCGCTTTGCAGCGTTACACCTAGATATTTAATCAAGGTGACATTGTCAAGTACCATACTACTAATGCTGTTTGCTTTTCCTACTCATCTGCATTAACTTAAATTTTTCTACATTTAGAGCTAGCTTCCATTCGTCACACTAACTAGGAATTTTGTCTAAGTCATCTTGTATCCTCCTGAAGTCACTGACGATAAAACCATCCTGTACACCACAGCATCATCAGCAAACAGCACCAGATTGTTGCTCACCCTGCCTGCCAGATCATTTATGCATGCAGAAAATAAAACCACTTAGTTGGTTCGTCAGTTTGTGGGAGGGGACCAAACAGCAAGGTTATCGGTCCCATCAGATAAAGGAAGGATGGGGAAGGAAGTCAGCCGTGCCCTTTCAAAGGAACTAACCTGGAATTTGTCTGAAGTGATTTACGGAAAGCAGAGAAAACTTAAATCGTCATTGTCCTCCTAAAGGTGAGTCCAGTGTGCTAACTGCTGCGCCACCTTGGTTGGTGGGGAAATGCATTCAAAAGTACTTTGCAGGACTGGCTGACTGTACCTTTTGCAGTGAATCCATAGACGACCCACTCCATACTCCAACTAATACTGTACAATCTGTTTATTTCCACACTACTGACCATTGACTACCTCTGAAGTAAAAACATCCAGCAATTAACTTGATTTCACCTGGAACTGTTAAACCTGACAAGATAATTTCACCATCACATACAAATTTGACCTCAAGGTAGACAATATTTTTGTTGGTTGGTTGGTTTAAAAGGGGCGGGGAGGGACCAAACTGCTAGGTCATCGGTCCCTCGTTCTGATTAAAATAATTCCAAAAGGGTGGGAGTAAAATAAGTGAGACATACAAAACCAGCTGGAAGAAAGGAGTAAACCACAAGAATGACAGAAGGGCAACAAACACTAAAATGGACAAAATCGGACAAGAAAACCATGGAGCCACACAAAAAACATGTAGAAGAGATCAAAACAAGAGAGCAGATTACCATGGCTGACTGACCATGAGAATAAAAAGGAGAAGGCATCCACTCTGCAACACATTAAAACCTCCACCCTAAAAGCACTACAGTGGAGGACGCAGAGGGACAAAGGACAAGCACTAAAACTTAGATCAAATGGTAAAACCCACCCTCACGAGTAAAACATAAAACTAACACTGCTGTTGAGGCATTGTCACCCAACACAAAATGTAGGGTGCTGGGAAAGTTAAAAGCCTGCCACAGAGCAGCTAAAAGTGGGCAGTCCGACACCGAGATGGGTCTTCACAACAGAGGAGATAACCATGCATTAGCCATGTGTGGCCAACGCAGAGCCGGCAGAGGACAAATGATTCCCTGTGAGAGGACCCTATGGAAGACTTCCACACATTCTTAGTCTCCTTAATGACACGCAGTTTGTTGTGTGTACTGTTATGCCATTCCGTCTCCCAAAGCCAAAAAACCCTGCAGCGTGAGACGGAACGCTGGTCAGTTTTGGAGATGCCCATTTCCAGAAGTGGTTTTCACATAGCCTGTTTCGCCAGCCTGTCAGAAAGTTCATTGCCAGGGACTCTGATGTGTTCTGGGGTCCACACAAACACCAGTGAATGTCTGGACCATTCCAGGGCAGAGATGGACTCCTGGATGTTCACTACCAAAGGATGGCAAGGGTAGCACTGGTCGGTAGCTTGTAAGCTGCTCAGGGAGTCAAAACAGAGAAGAAATGACTCACCAGAACAGGAACACATGTACTTAAGTGCACAAGATATGGCCACAAGCTTTGCACTGAATACACTGCAGCCAGCAGGCAAGGAGTGCTGTTCAATATGTCCTCCATGAACATATGCAAATCCTATGTGACCATCAACCATTGAGCCATCAGTGTAAACCTCTTCATGGCCCTGGTACATGTTGAGAATCAAGAGGAAGTAACAGTGGAGAGCCACAGGGTTAACGGAGTCCTTAGGCCTGTGCAAAATGTCCAGAAGAATCTGTGACCTAGGTGTACACTACGGAGGTGAACGTGAATGGACCTCGCGGAGAGGTGTTAACGGGAAGGATTACAGTTCAGACAGAGGGAAGCAGATGTGAACTGCAATCATAAGCCCTGACCTGGGCCACCAATGCAGGAGATGAACCGCCAAGGGTGGGAAAAGGAGACAGTAATTCCGATTTATACCATCGAAGCACCACATGGGATCGAGAGGTCAGTGGCAAGAAGAATCACTCATGTGATGTGGTCCACCCATCCTTTGACACTGTCGCAGTGTTTGAACACAGCCAGCTGGCTGAAACGCGTCCACTTAGCCCTGCTGACCATTCATTTTGGGGGCTTAATTTCAGGTGGTGCGCCATTTAGTAGCTGAAAGCAGATTCGGAAGTCGTCACTGGAATGAAGGTCGTCAATGATCTCCCACTGAACAGAGTTAGTGAGTGCGGGAGAACAGAAAGAGAGGTCGATGGCTGAGAATGACCCAGAAGCAGTATAGAAATGTGTGCGAGTACCCGGGTTGAGGATGCTCAGCTCGTGAGACGTCATGAGGCCTTCCAAAATCCAACCCCAAGGACAAGTATTTGTTGAGCCTGACAGGACAGCACGGGCATTGAAGTCTCCTAGGAGGAGAAATGGTCACGGGAGTTGTGCAATAAGATCCGTGGGAGCCTCAGAGTCTAGTGGATCTTGCGGAGGTAAATACAGTGAGCAAACAGTGATCCTTTGACACACATGAATTTGAACTGCAACTGCTTGCACAACAGTAGCCAAGGTGAGAGCAGAGGAGCGGTGCACGTTAGTGATAAACACTGCGACAACTCCCTTGGCCCTTTCCCACAACAAGTCATCCTTGCGGTATAGCATATATAACCAGTGGCACAGGGACCCCTGTATCTTTAAAATGAGTTTCTTGTAAACAAGAGCACAAGGAACGTGCCTGTACTAGGTGTTTCAGTTCCTCCACATGAGTCTGGAACCCATGTCATTGGTGTGGTTGTAACTGACCCCTATCTTGGCACCACAGAGGTGAAGCACTTCAAGAGCAAGGGGGAGTGGAGAGGCTGCCTGGGCCCAAGGCATCTAACTCCATGATATCCTCCAACAGTCAGATGGGAAAGAATGACGTCTGACAGTGCTCAGGACAGCTTTTGACCCAGACGTCGTGAGTCTTTCCCTGCACCCTGTCCCTTTGAGGATGAGGGGGAAGGGGGCGTTGAAATGCACTATGCTTTTCTTGTACCCTCTGGATGCTCGCTGCGGAACTGTTGTTGATCTTTCCTGGTGCAGCTGTCTGGATTGCTTTGTCCTTACTCTTTTTCCCTTGATGTGCATGTTCAAGCACAGGTGCTTGTGGTGGATACAGGCACACTAGGTGTCATCTGTGTTGAAGCGTCCGACTTGGGACTAGGTTTCTGCACCATGGAAGAATATGAGGTGGCAAAGACAGGGATTTCGTCACCTGATATTCTTTTTTGGTTTTGGCAGAGGGGATCTGCTTGTTCACTTTTATCTTCTGTATTTTGTGTTCCTCAGCAAAAACAGGGCAGTCTCGATTGCAGAACGGGTGGTTCCGAGAGCAGTTGATGCAGATCGCCGGAGATAAGCAGTCAGTCCCAGCATCACGAGCGGCTTTTCCACAGTTCTTGCAGATCGCTTCCCCTCCACAGCTATTGTGTGCTGGCATTTATAGCATCGCATAGGGTTTGGAATGTAAGGCTGAACATTAAGTCAAAGGAAATCTACCATAAGTTGTTCAGGCAGTGTCTGAGAACTGAATGTGACAGTGGCAATCTTTTCAGTTGCTCCATTATTACTGCATGTTCGTTGCTCCACATCAATTATTCCCCAGGATGGCTGGCCGAAGTGGCCGTGGGGTTAAAGGCGCTGCAGTCTGGAACCACAAGACCGCTACGGTCGCAGGTTCGAATCCTGCCTCGGGCATGGATGTTTGTGATGTCCTTAGGTTAGTTAGGTTTAACTAGTTCTAAGTTCTAGGGGACTAATAACCTCAGCAGTTGAGTCCCATAGTGCTCAGAGCCATTTGAACCATTCCCCGGGATGCCCATTCATGCTCCAGTTCTGCAATGTCCATGTCATCTCAGCATGTGACAACGCCCTTACAGGAGTTGAGAGAAGTGTGCATCTCAACAATGATACCATGGTCACCCAGTTTCTGCAATTTCTTAAGAAGGTCTACCTGCTTTAGTTTTGACCAACAACAAGCCATTACACAATCGTTTTATAGATATATTAATGTTCCAACAAGGCCTTCCTGGATATGAAAGGGGGACCATCTCGGTCCCAAGAGCAGCTAGGGAAATAAGGGTCCACTCAGACAGAGCCCCGCGTGCCTGAGTAATCCTTATACAACTGAGGTGTGGCAGGTTCCACAAAGATTACCCATTAATGACTGTTCCATAACAACAGCCATGCATCCCTTCAGCATGCAGCACACCTTGAGATTAATGGTTTTTTTTATGGAGATTTATCCTGTCCTCGCGATCTGGGCTGTCAAGTCAAGATCCAAGATCCCTGCTCCCGGAGACGCACTAAGTTCCACCGCCGCTCCGCACGTGGTCGCTAAAGCGTGCCCAGAACTTATGGTGATTAGGGATTGGCAGTGCTTACCAGTCTCCAGCTCAGGAACCTCGAGGTTGCCAAGCCTGTACCCAGCAAATCAATGCTGAGCCCCTGAGGGCACCTGCCCTCATGTTCCCACATGGTCCAACACCGGGTCACTGTCACGTCCGAACATCCCACAAATTTGGATATGGCACAATTCTACCAGGTGACCAAATGGAGACGTACAATAAGGCTGCTTTCAAACTGACAAGCACTGATAATGTGTTGGTAGCAGAGATGGCTAATAAATACAAATAGACATCTACAAAAAGATGACACATTAATAACAGCTACACTTAACAACTGAGATATACAAAATTTGAAGTGCTGTAGCTTCTTCTGTGGTGTCAAGTGTGTATACATTGAAAGTAATGTTCTTGATTGTAACTAATATTCTTGAATGCTGATACACTTATGTAAGTCCTGAATATTAGAAATATTCAGTAGCATGTTCTTTATATAGACTGACTTGGGCGAAACACTGAACTGCAGCTGCTTAAAAGGACACGTCGGCCAATAACAGTCACAAGTATGAGGTCACGCGAATTTAGTGTCTTCTGGCAGCCTGTATGTGTGGTGCATCCCATCGGAGAACTCGAGCAATGGGAGAGTGAGCTAGGCCAGATGTGCACTGGCAGGAGATTTAGAACTGCTCTTTCTCGTGTAGCTGTGAGTGGCACACCATGTGCCCAGTGTGGTTAAGAAGATGCCGTCAATGCTGCATTTCTCACCTCCAAAGTCATGCACTGTTACCACGTAGTGATGGTTTGGGTGGCAACTTGGGGGAGATCTGTCCCTTGGTGCTGCTGATGCGATGATGGCTGTGGTGCAATAGCAGAGGGTGCCAAACAACCTGCACTCCGACATTTGCCTTTGAACCACTGGGAACATCTGCCGAAAAACGATAGGATGTTCCTCCAACGGCACAGGTGGTTGCTGCATCGGTGCCGCTGACACGGAAGGCTGTAGAGTTTGTACGGGCTCTATGTGCACAATTGCTGTCACTACGAACAGTGACAGGCACAGCAGTTGCAGAGGCAGCAGTAGCTGCGTAGACAGGCAAAGGTCAACTTTCATGGCTGAGTCGTCAGAAGACCCAGGTACCTGGACATCAAGCATGGGCATGGGCATGGGCATGGGCTGCTCAGGGGTGAGGAGGGGGACAGACTAGGGAGCAGGCAAAAAACTGAAATTTACAGCAGGATTACTATAATCATGAAAATAAAGTTGGATTTGGTGTTGTTGTTGGGTGCCTGATGTGCTGTGAATGGTGTAATGGGCACACAGGGACATCTGAATGATGTTGCTGGATTCCCAGTTGTGGGGTATGTTAATCACATTAGAGTCTGCTGGCTAAGTGTCGTGAGCAGGCATAGTGCGACAGGTGCTCAGAAACAACAACAACAACAACAACAACAACAAAGTATTTTCTGTGAAGTGCACAGTGTGAAATTTGGACATGTGAAACATGAAAATGCAAACAAAACGTCTGGTTTCACTGTTTAGATATGTCTTAGTCCAGTCTGTTGGCAAAACTTTTGAAATTCTGACAAAGAAAATTGTGGACAATCATCCAAAACAGTAGACTGGGGGCAAACCAAAGCAAAACATGGCAGTGAGTGCTTTGATATGGCGGTGCTCACAGTTGAATCCATGGGAGTGACAAACGGGTATTTGTTGTATTCACCGAGGATAATGATCCACTGTGTTTACCACAAAGGACCTGCAAAATCAGTATGGACCAACAGGGTGAGGCCAATTAAAAGACTATTAGTGTGACACTGCCTGGTTATCCATGCATGTGTGGTAATTGGCAGTCATATCTTCTATTTGTTTATCCAGCCCAGGCTGTGTACAATGTTGCCATGCTAGCTGCTTCAGTTGCAAACATGTGGAAATCAGTCCTAGCGTTTGTTCAGTAGGAGAATGTAATAAAATTACAACATTCTGGAGAGAAAGGCTGTCGTGTTGTGCACTGTATTTTCAAAGTACTGAATCTGAGATTTATTCCGGATTAAGTGGCCAAGACATCTGAATTTAGTGCTTGGGTGACTGTTCTTGTTCAGAGCCTGTGTGGCCTGCTGAGAATCAATAGGGAAAGCTTGCAGTGCTTGCTAATCAGAATGGTCAATTTGAAGACAAACTTCTGATGCGTCAGAAATCCAGATCATTTCCCATAGGTAAGCAAGACAGAGGGTGTTTGCATGGTGTGCAGTAGGCTAATAAACAATTTGACATTCACGACTGGTTTTTGTTTTGCTTTAGGGCGGAAAAACAACTAGAGTCATACGCGCCTATGTCAGAACTGTAGAACACTAAGGGGGCGAGGTGAGGGTGGGGGGGGGGGGGGGGGGGGGAGGAGGAGGAGGAGGAGGAGGAGGAGGAGGAGGAGGAGGAGGACATGAAGCCCAATTGATACAAGGAAAGACAACTCAAAACAGGGACTTTGAGATAGGTCCATAAGATACACCACAGAGAAATGGATGTCCTCCTCCATATTGCTATGATGGATAAAAAGTAAAATGTGGTCAACAGCCTGCGTGTCGTTTGCTAAAACGGCCAATAACTCAGACAGCAAACAATAAATGAGAACGTAAAAAAAAAAGGGCATTCTATCAGGAAACAGCAAACCGTCAGAGATTGAGGGCCATGTGGAAGGGGGAGCACCACTTAACAAATAGCGATGGCTAAAAAGACAGTGCCCAATACGCAACCAACCTAAAATGATCTCGTGATGGTGAGAGAGCCAAGAGGAGGATGTCCAAACTGATGGGGCAGGCCTAATTCCCTGGAGCTTGTTCCCATGAAGGGAGGACCACTGGTGATGCCGAAGTGACACCACCTCCTGACAGACGGCAACACAGAGATCGGACAGAATGGAATAAATAGTATGCTGAGGTGCGAGAACTGAAGTCTTGGCAGCAGCGTCAGTGGTCTCGTTTCCTGTCAGACCGATGTGACCAGGAACCCACATAAGCATCACAGTGGCTCCATCAAGAGTAAACAAGTGACAGCTGTCCTGGACACGTTGCACTAGGGGATGAATAAGGCTTTGAAGGGCACTGAGAGTGTCTGAGCAGATGACACAATTGAAAAGCCTGTATCACCAGATGTACTGTGTGGCGTGATACAGGGCGAAGAGTTCTGCTGCAAATACTGAGCAGCAGTCTGGAAGTCAATACCTAACAACATTAGTGCCAATGACGAATGCACACCTGACACCATAGTCCGTCAGAGAGTCATCAGTGTACACAAAGGTACTATCACGAAGTTCTGTGTGAAGGTCGTGAAACTTACAGCAATAGAGTGAGGCTGGAGTAGTGTCTTTAGGAAGTGAATGAAGGCCAAGGTGAAGGTGGGCCGCTGCCCAATGCCAAGGTGGTGAAGAGATCATAGCCACTGGGAAAGTGGCAGGTAGTGTGAAGTTAAGCTGCTGGAGCAAGAGCCAAACGTGATCTCCAGGAAGTAATAGAAAAGAGGGACGAGTCCCATACTGGCGGCGAGAGGAGTCATCGAAGGAGGAGGCGAAGGATGGGTAGCCACGCATGGCAGATAAACGGCATGCATACCTGCCGAGCAGAAAGTCACGGTGTTAGGACAGCAGTAGTTTGGCAGCTTCTCAACCCAGGAACTGTAAAAGGCGCCAGTAGCCAGACAGATGCCACAGTGGTGTATAGTATTGAGACAGCGTAAGAGGGACGGATGCACAGATGCATAAATGAAACACCTATAGTCTAGTTTCGAATGGACACTGGACTGATCCAAACAGAGGAGGGTTGTCCGATTCGCTCCCCAGGAAGTACCACTGAGGACACGTCAGACATTGACGAACCGCGTACAATGGGTCACCAGATAAGACCCGTGAGAGGACCAAGACCGTTTCCTATTGAGCGTCAGACCCAGGTAATCCACGGTTTCAAATAATAGAAGAACAACAGGCCCAAGATGTAAAGACAGTGGACGAAACCAATTTTGCTGTCGGAAATTCATACAAACAATATTGTCAGTGGAAAATCGACAGCCATTGTCGATGCTCCACAAGTAAAGGCAATCGAGACAATGCTGTAGATGTTGCTCAAGGAGATAAGTCCATGAAGAACTACAATAGATCGCAAAATCATCACCAACGAAAGGGGAGCTGGAGATGCCCGGTGGGAGACAGGCCATTATGGGGTTCATCGCAATAGCAAAGAGGACGATGCTCAGTACAGAACCCTGAGGCACTCTGTTTTCCCGGATAAAGGTGTCCTACAAGACAGAACTCACACATACCTTGAAAATTCTGTCTTTTAAAAATTTCTGAAGGAAATGGCATGTGGCCTCAGAAATTCCACGTGTAATAGTACAGAGGATACCAGTCTTATAGCAGGTGTTGTAGGCTTTCTACGCATCAAAGAATACAGCTGCAGAAAATATGACATGGGTTGAAAAGGTGATGAGATGGTCACCTGCAGTATGGAGAACTCTAAATCCACAATGTGAAGTGGTTAGTAAATTGAGGCACTCTAGGCACCATACCAGCCGGACATGAATCATACATTCCATCACCTTGCAAAATAGCTGGTGAGAGAGATGGGGCGATAACTAGAAAAAAGGTGTTTGTCCTTGCTGGGCTTCGGTATGGGCAAGATTGTGGCTTCACGCCAACTTCGGGGGAACGTGCCCTCTGCCCAGAAGCGATTGTGTGTGTGAAGGAAAATTGCCTGCCTGCAAGAGAAACATTCTGCAACATCTGAACGTAAACATTGTGTGGCCCTGAGGCGGAGGATCAGGATGAAGTGATAGCATTAGCAAGCTCCCTCATAGTTAAGGCAGCATTGTAGCACTCAAAATTCTGAGAAGAGAAGGGTACTGCCTGAGCTGCCTCCACTCGTTTCTGATGGAGGAAGGCAAGGTAATAGTGGGCCGAGTTCGAAATCTCCACAAAATAGCGGCCCAAAGTATTGGAGATAGCAATAGATAGCAGATGACATTATCTGCTACTGTCAGGCCAAAAATTGGGGAAGGGACCTTGGTCCTAGACCAGGCTCATCCAAACTGTGCCCCTAGGGCGCTAGAGCCCGCGATCGCCTGCGGGCAGCGCCCCGGGCGAATTTGTATGTTTTTGCAGTGGCCGAGACGTGCCGCTTAGCTGGTCGTGCAGACCACCTGCCGAGCCTCGCCATGCCGCTGTACGCAAATATTGCAATAGATAAGGATTTATTTTATGACCACACATTGCTGTCCTTTTCAGCGGAACTGGGGGAAAACGCATCTAAGAACAATCTTTTTTGTTAGTTTTTTATTTGAGTTTCAATGAATGAAACAATTAATTTTTAAAGTGATAAAAGTGTTTTAAAAACAAGATTGTACAAAATTAATTGTATGTTCTTTTTTGGCTTGGTATGAGCAGGAAACAGGTGAGCAAAGTTCGTGCGGAAGTTACAAAGGATCGCTGAGAATTGGGAAAGCAGGGAAAACCTTTGCTGCTGGGAATCTCATCAAGGATTGCCTGGTCGACTCGGCGGCTTGTATTTGTCCACCAGACCTCACAGAAAAATTTGAGAAAATAGCTCTTTCGACAATCTGTTGCTCACAAAGTCGAAGATATGGTCTCAGATATGGAGCAGCAATTAATGGAGAGAGCGGCAAACTTCATTTCACTTTCTATCGCTCTTGACAAGTCCGTGGACGTTGCGGACATACCTCAGCTCGTCATATTCATTCGAGGTGTCCACGACAATCTGCGTTTCACTGAAGAATTTCTCGATTTTATACTATTAAAAGACACAACCATGGGTTTGGCTATTTTTCTAGCCATGGAAAACGTGTTATAGTCAATGGGTTTAAAATGGGAACGCCTGACCAGTGTAACAAGGGATGGAGCCCCTGCGATACGAGGGATACACACCGGATTTCTGAGTTACGTGAGGTCAAAAATGGCTGAAGTTGGGTGTTCCTTATTCGCGACAGTCCATTGTCTGATACATCAGGAGGCACTTTGTGCGAAGACTGTCAACATAAAAAAATGTTACGGACACAGTTCTTCATACGGTCAATTATCTTCGCTCGCATGGACTCACACATCGCCAATTTAAAGAATTTCTGGCTGAGATCAAAGCGGAATACCCGGACATCGTCTACCACACCGAATTAAGATGGCTGTGCGGAGGAAAGGTGCTTTATCTGTTTTTCTCCTTGAGGAGCGAAATAAATACCTTTCTGGAAATGAAAGGATGTCCAGAAGAATTACTTTGTGATCCTAAGTGGGTGGCGAATTTGGCTTTTTTGAGTGACCTTACTGGTCATTTAAATACTTTGAACATTTCACTCCAATGCGAAAATCACTATGTCATTGATTTAGTGCAGACGATTCAAGCATTTCAAAAAAACAACTTATTTTGTGGGAAAAACAATTGTGCCAGAAGAATTGTGGACACTTTCCTGCACTAGACAGCGTTAAAGAAGATGTGGATTTTTCAGATTATGTTGCAAACATTTGCGAATTACAAGAACAGTTTGAAAACAGATTTTTGGAGATAAGTGAGCTTCAATCTGCCTTAGATATATTTGTTCATCCATTTTCCCTTCGGCATAGGACGTCTCACAAGTGCTTCAACTAGAGCTGATTGACCTGCAGTGCGATATCCGCCTGAAGGACTGCTTTCTCATGTGTAAAACTTTGGATGACTTTTACAGCTGTCTTCCACAAGAGAAATATCCTCTTTTGCACAAGCACACAGCCTACGTTCTCTCAATGTTTGGTTCCACGTATATCTGTGAGCACTTTTTCTCTCTTTTAAAGCTTGCTAAAACTAAGAACCGTTCATTACTTGGCAATAAAAATTTAACTAATTCTTTGAGGTTATCAGTCTCAGGGAATATTGTACCAAACATTTCCTCGAAAAAGAAAAAAAGTGTAAAATGTTGTCTTCTTTAACAATGTTGACTGTAAGAATTAAAGAGCTTTATAACCTTAATTCTATTTTTTAATAAGTTTTCAAACTTGGTCGGTTAAAATTATTATGTACAAAACAGCAAACTAAGGATCCGATTTCTAAACTCTGAAAAGGGATACAAAGAGATGTAGCCTGAAGCATAACAAAAAATATTTACTTGTAACTGCTAACAGTAAGAATGAGACACTATATCCCTTACATAAAGTTATTTCTAAAATAGAATATTTATGACTAGTTCATTTAAGAAACTGATATATTTTTCAGAAGACACCTATTGTACATATGATGAGTGTGCATGTGCAGTACTAATAGAATGAACCTGTGGGTCAGAAAACAACTAAGATGTTCTTTGATTCTTGTTTTGGATATTGTTGCCTAAAGCTTTGCGTAGTAATTCTACCTCATGAACACTAGTTGTTACCTAAAAGGTAAATGGTTTGCTTGTTTTACCGCTCACCAGCCTCTTTTACAGAGGTGTGCTTCCTCTGTTATTTTGTTTGTGTTGACTGACGGCAGGACAGTCCACTGCAGAGCAGTGCTGTGTGGTCTCACTCGCTCCTCAGCTGTCTCTCTCACTCCTACGCCGACACTAGCAGCACACGGTCGCGGACCGGGCGCTGACCGCCACTGCATGGCGCCTGCGGGGCACAGGCGCGCCCGCCGGGCGCAATTCTTGGATGAGCCTGTCCTAGACAGTCATCGGAGGTTGGTCCACACAATGGAAGAGGGAGCGTAACTGTTAAAAGAACTAGTAAAGGAAATCCAGCTAGCTTTTCTGCTACCCCAAAGAATGCAACGGCACTGTGCACACAACTGTTTGTAACAAGTGCAGTTTGCCATTGCACGATGACGGTTCAAAAT
Source organism: Schistocerca serialis cubense (assembly GCF_023864345.2). Classification (NCBI taxonomy): domain Eukaryota; kingdom Metazoa; phylum Arthropoda; class Insecta; order Orthoptera; family Acrididae; genus Schistocerca; species Schistocerca serialis. The sequence goes on from NC_064640.1 coordinate 392,188,117, forward strand.
GCAGATAGTACATTTCCATGTGTGAATGGCATCACAGCATGTCGCACTCCACAAAGGGACTGGGACACGACGTCGTAAAGAGGGAGTGCGAGGAATGGAACATTCTGTGGCAGTAATGATAACGTTTATAAGATATTCTACCTTGTTATCACAACTAGGGAAATGTTGTTCGTTGAAGGTCACCAGGCCGGCCGGTGTGGCCGAACAGTTCTAGGCACTTCAGTCTGGAACCGTGCGACCGCTACGGTCGCAGGTTCGAATCCTGCCTCGGGCATGGATGTGTGTGATGTCCTTACATTGGTTAGGTTTAAGTAGTTCTACGTTCTAGGGGACTGATGACCTCTAATGTTAAGTCTCATAGTGCTCAGAGCCATTTGAAGGTCACCAGGGAGGAGTAAAGCCTACAGTCGGCCCCAGAAAGCTGCCATTTGGGTGTGCACATAGATGGAGTAGGAGTCAGCAGTTGGATGGCACACAGGAAATGGTCACTCGAGTACTTGTCAGAGAGAAAGAACCACTCGAGATAATGGGCAAGCTGGGCAGTGCAGAAGGAGTGGTCTAAACAGGAATAGGTGTGTGAGGAGTGTGAAAGGAACAAGGGTGCTCCTGTATTAAGGCAGATGATGTTAAGTTGATTGAAAAGGTTAGCCAAGAGGGCTCCTCTTGGACAGGTTCTGGGAGAACCCGAAAGAGGATGGTATGCATTAAAGTAACCAAGTAGCAGAAAGGAGTGAGGGAGTTGTCCAATAAGCTGGAGGAAGTCTGTTCTGGTGACACCAAATAACAGAGAGATGTAAATGATACAAACAGAAAAGGTCAAGCGCGGAAGACAAATGCGGACTGCAACAGCTTGGAGCCAGATAGACAGGGAGATGGGTTGACTAGGAACATCATTCCTGATGAGCAGCAAAACTCCCCCATGAGATGGAATGCCCTCCTCATGGGGGAAGGTCAAAGTGGACTGGGAAGAAATGTAAGAGCTCAAAGTGGTCATGAGGACACAATTTTGTTTCCTAGAGACAGAGTACAAGCAAAATCTGCGATTCTAAGAGCAGCCGTAAGTCCTCTTTCTTAGATCGAAGGCCACGAACATTCCACTGGAGGAAAGTCGTGACAAGGAAAAAATGAAGGGGTGTCACAGCAGCTGCCGAGTGCCAGCCTTCCAAGACTCACTGCTACAGGGCACAGAGGCTGGAGGATCCCGCTCCACAAGGTCTACAGAGGCGTCGGCATTCTCCTTCTGTCAGTGTGCAGAGTCCAGGGCAGAAAAACGGTTGGTGGTGTATAACGGCAACACGGAGGTTGGCCTGGCGAGGGTATCATATGGTGACACTGTCAAAGAGGATTTCTGAATCAGCAAAGGATTGGTTTGGTTTTGTTTTGCTTTAGGGTGCAAAAAACAACTGCCGTCATATGCGCCCAAGTCAAAACTATAGAACACGAAAACAGAGAGGAGTTAAAAAACGACTATACGTCAGTCCCAATTGACATAATAGAAGACAGCTAAAACAGATGTGGAAAAAGGAGTAACGAGTCAGCGAAGGAGAAGGTCGTTTCCCTTTGTTTGCCTTCTTCTTTCTGGTGGCAGAGGAAAACTCAGATGTTTATTTGCTGAAGGGATGTAGGAAGTCTTCATGGGAGTATGACTCTGTCCTTTCTGGCCTGCCAGTTGTGTAGCAGTGACTTTGCCCCATGAGGTGAAAGTTCAGTGGCTTGTTGAACAGTTGGAGGAGAAGACTGGGGTGGTAGCATGACACTGGGCGATTTCACAACTGTGATGCAAATTTGAGGTCGCATGTCTGCATGAGCATGTCTTTCATGGAGAAAGATGTAACAAGAACAGTACTGTAAGTGCCAGAGGATAAAGTAAAGAAGAAAGAAAGAAGGAACGAAAAGCAGTGGAGAGACTGTTCTGATATCGACAACTGAATATGCTGAACACGTTTCCAACAACATCCCAGACATGTTCCCTAAGGGAGGGGAAACAGAATAGCAAGATGATAGACATGCAGCATGGAAAGGAAAAGATGTTGCAAAGGCTAGGGCCCTGTGGCAGCCAAGCACGAAACCACCAAAGAGCATTGAGCCCCCTGGGGCCATTCATAATTGGAAAGAAGTAGTGACCAACATTGCAGTTTCTGTGCTGTACCATCATTTACATCTTTGGCCAGATAAAATGAGTAAACACAAAAAAATATGTCCTACCACCCAGATACTGATGAAATTTTTTGGCTAAAGATTACTTTTCCAGCTGACTGTAGTTGACTTTTGTCTTGTTCAACATTTTAGATGTGAATGCTTAGTTCAGTGTTACAAATCTTGTGAAATAAAATTGCCCTTATTCCATGTGATGAGGCATCAACTACAAGCACTCCTGGTTCTTGTAGAGCGAAATGCATAAGACACGGGCAACTAAGCAATGCATATTCAAATTTCTGAAGGGATTGTTTCCATTCTCCAGCCCATTTAAAAGGGGCATTTTTACACCAGAGGTTATGCAAAGGAGTGGCTATTTGTGCTGTGTTCAATATGAATTTCATGTAGCATGTCAGTTTGCTGAGAACAACTTGGAGTTCTCATGAATTTGCAGGAGAAAGTAATCACTGTGTAGCCTTTAAATGTTTAGTCGAGCGACAAGTGCTGTGGGTATCAACGACGTATCCCAAATATTCAGTTTAACTTTTGAAAAATGAACTTTTCTGTAAATTACGCTTGTGTACTACGTCAGTTAAAACTGACTCCAAATGTTTGAGATGTAATTATTCTGTCTGTCTGTCTGGAGTGATACCGTGCAAATAAACTGAAGATGAGGGAACTTTTGACATCACTTGTTCAAGAAAGCATTAAAATAACGTGGGAGCAGAGGCAACTTCTGAAGAGAAGGCACTATTATTGATAGGAGCTGACGTGCTTGTTAACCACCATAAATTTTGTAGTTTCCCCGTTCTGGGGAAGTTGAAGACAAGCATCAGCCAAGTCAATTTTTGAAAACATCCATCCACCTGATAGGTGACCTGGAAGTGGGAAGGAATCAATTACTGTTTGAGCATTAACTGCTGCTTTAAAGTCAATTGAGTGGAAGGTTGGAGGAGGTGCTGCATGGCCACTGTCATTCTGCGTTTCAGGCTACATTCACTATTGTGGTTGTGCTTCCATCAATCTGTCAATAGCTTTCTAGTAATTAGTCAATTTGTTGGCCCTGAAACTGAGTAAGTGCAGTGTGCGATTGCTCTCCAGAAATAGCCATTGAGTACAGAAATTACAGACAGTTGAAAGAGATACAAGTTCCGCAAAAAAATTATGGAAAGTTTTATGAGTTCCAACAACTGTCATGGTGAAACAAAATGTGTCACCAGTTGACATCTGATGTGTCAGTTGAAGAAGTAGCTAATACAGACAATCGGACATCTACAAAAAGATAACACATTAAGAAATTTATCTACAATTGGAAAATTTAAGAACTGAGATACAGAAACTTTCAACCGCTGTAAGTTGTTCTGTTGTGCTGAGTTCTACACAATGACAGTAATGTTCTTCATTGTAGGCAACCGTCTTGAATGCTGATGCACTATATAAGGCACTGAATATTAGTTATGTTTACAAGCATAGTGCTACTTCGATAAATTGTACTCACTGCAGTTTTTCATACTGATGTTCACAAGTCTCTAGATGCACTGACTGGGGCAAAGCTCTGAATAGTGGCTGCTTAATGAAACACACTGGCAAATCATAGTTGAAGCATGAAGTCATCTCAGTTTAGCATCCCCATTCAGAGACTGTGAGCAACGGGAGAGTGACCTCACCCGAAGGTCTGCTGGTGAGAGATTTAAAATTGCTGTCTCTCATATGGCTGTGAGTATCACTCCAAGAGAAGTCAACAACAATGACATCAGTACTGCATATAATGCTATCTCACATGAGTAAACGGCACCTCTGTGTCCTTCACAGTGATTACTCAATGTCTGACACATTCACAACCCTTATATACGCTATCAGGCCTGTAACAACCTGTACACAAACAACGCTACTACACTTTGGTGCCTGTTCTATGTTGCAGAAAATTGCAGCTTTTTGTCAGACAGTATGTGTTTCTACCTCCCTTTGCTATCCACGAGTGGAAACTATGCCGACCACTGATAAATACATAATGATCTTGCAGTGTTGTGCTCAAAATAGTGCGTCATGCATTCAAAGAAAACAGCATTCTTGGAATTAATGATCCCAGGTGTTACAAATCCTGATTTAGTTAAAGCTGTTTGATCTCCCTGCAGTGCCCCTAATTTGACTTGGGTAACTTGAGTAACGCTACAGACATAACAAGCATTAAAACAAGTAGAAGTGGGCTGGAGTAGTTTGAAGACATTTCATATCACATATTATTTGATTTCTGCATGCAGAAGTAGTCAATGTCACCATACTTGATGACATTTTAACAACACACTATGCAGATGGAATCTTACCCATTTCAAACAAACATGTCAGGGATAAAAATTTAACAATGATTAAGGCTTTGATTGACTGAGTGATTAATTGAGAGCAGTTATGGGACCAAATGGCAAGGTCATCAGTCCCGAGATTCTGAAGTGAGTCACAGTAGAAAGAGGGTCTGCTGAAAGTGGACGGATCGAATCAAATTCTAAAATAATGATCATTAAGCACACACAGTAAAGGCATAAAAGATGAGACCAAATCTAAAAACTGGAAAAAAGTTGGGTGGTCATGGGGTCACAGATTGAGAAGACTGCAAAAGAAGTCCCAACAACAACCAATCTGCCCCTACTCCAAGACTAAAGTAGAACCTTATATCTGGAAATAACAACCACTTTCACGGAGGAAACTGAGGACCAGTACAACCATGGGTGGATTGTCTGCTAATATTAAATTTAAGGAATTGGGAAAACTACACTTAAGATGAATGGCCGAAAGAAGGGGACATTCCACCAATGTGTGAGATATCATCAGTCTGGCTCCACAACCACATTGTGGGGGTGGGTCGTTACGTAGGAGGAAACAATGAGTGAGCCAGGCATGACCAATGTGTAAACAGCACAAAATGGTGGACTCCTTTCAAGAAGAGCAGAAGGAAGAGTGCCAAACTGCAGTAGACTCCTTGATTGTGCGGAGTTTATTACTATGAGCAGTAGCACTCCAGATGGCATTCCCCTTTTGGGCAAAGAGAGATTTGATGTAAATACACATATCCACAGCTGGAATCATGAAAGGAAATTGGTGTAAGTATCTGCTTCTCTAGCCAAACGGTCAGCCAGTTCATTCCCTGGGACGCCCACATGACTTGAGACCCAGAGAAAACCAACTGAACAGGTGGCACATTCAAGGGCAGAGAGAAGGTCAGGGATAGCAGAGACCAAAGGGTGACGAGAGTAGCATCGGTCAATAGCCTGCAGTCTGCTCACTGAGTCTGAACAAATTAAAACACTGTAGAGGGAGGCCTGAGAAACAAAAAGGAGGGGCCTGTGAATGGCTAGAAGCTCTGCTGTGAACACACTACATGATCCTGACAACAAATGATGTTCCAAGTCAGCCGGAAATGTGAAAGCATATCCCACCTTATTGATTGTCTTAGAAGCATCAGTGTAAGAGATGGTGGTGCCTTGGAACTCTGCAAGGATGGCACATACAAGACACCGGTAAAACATAGGAGCAACAGAGATCTTAGGGCCCTGGAATAGATTGGTCCTAATCCATGGAAATACACAGGGTGCAGTCCAATGAGTGGAGACTGAGATCCCAACGGGGGGAAGTGAGACACATGCCAACTGGCAATCCCACCTGTGGGTGGGTGTTGGGAGGGAAGAGGGGGGGAAGAGGGGGCAGAGGGGGGGGGGGGGAGGGAGGGAGAGAGAGAGAGAGAGAGAGAGAGAGAGAGAGAGAGAGAGAGAGAGAGAGAGATCCCTGATAGGCAAAGAGCACAGAGTACACAGGACAGTCAGGGAATTGGCAAATGGAGACTGCATAAGAAATAAGGAGTTGGCTCCGTCGGATGTGTATAGGGGGAATCCTTGCTTCTGTGAGGAGACTATCAACAGGACTAGTGCGAAAGGCACCAATAGCCAGACACACTCCATAATGATTGACAGGGTCAAGGAGTTTCAAAGTGGAAAGAGCTGCTGACCCATAAACCCAACTACCATAATCTAGTCTGGACAAGACCAGAGCACAGTAAAGATGGAGAAGAGTGGAACGGTCTGCACCCCAAGATGTGTGGGCCAGGAGGCAGAGAGCATTAAGCTTCTGCATACATGTAGTCTTTAGGTGGCAAATGTGGGGCAGCCATGTCAACTTGTTATCTAAAATAAGGCTCAAGAAACGGGACTGTGATACAACATCGAGGAGCTTGCTGCCTAAATAAAGTTTTGGATTGGGGTGTACTTGGGTCAGCGACAAAAATGCATAACTCGCGTTTTGGAGGGAGAAAACAGGAAGCCATGGACGGTGGCCCAGGCAGAGGCCTGTCAGATGGCACCTTGGAGCTGGTGCTCAGCATATGCTACCGAGTGGGAGCTGCACCAGATGCAAAAATTGTCGACTTACAATGCCGGGATAACCAGAGGCCCAACAGAGGTCACAAGCCCATTGGTGGCAATGAGGAAGAGTGTGACATTTAGCACAGAACCCTGTTGGATACCATTGTGCCAACTCGAACCCGGAAGAGCTGGTGTGAGAAAAACTCACAGATAAAAATAGGAAGGGGACCACAGCAGCCCCAGTTATGGAAGGTAACTAAAACGTGATGGTGCCAAGCCATGTCATACGCTTTATGTAGGTCAAAGAAGCCTGTCAGATGGCTGATTTGAATCGGAGTAAATAGTCAGTTGGAGATCGCCCTGACCAAAAGCCACACTGATACGGTGACAAAAGGCCCTGAGTATTGAGTACCCAACATAATCTGAAGCTGACCATCCTTTCGAACAGTTTACAAAGTACATTCATCAGGCTAATTGGGCGGTAGCTGTCTAGAGACGTTGGGTTTATCCTGGGCTTAAGGACAGGGATAACTATACTGTCTCGCCATTGTGATGGAAAAGCACCTGTGAACCAAATGGGGTTGAAAACCCTGAGGGACTGTTGCCTCTGGGAAACGTCCAAGTGTTGGATCATCTGGTTGTGGTTGGAATACATGCCTGGCACTGTGTCTCGTGAAGAGCGAAGAGCTTGTACCGATTCCCATTTAGTGAAGGGTGCATTATAGGGCTCAACATGGTGTGGGATGAAACAGAGGGGGTTCTGTTCAACTCTGTGTTTCTACTGGAGATAGGTAGTAGGGTAGGAAGAGGACGACGACGCCGTCGCAAAGCGAGTCGCGAGGTGTTCTGCGAGGACCAATGGATCAGTGCACAGAGCGCACCTTGGAAGTTCAGACCTTGGACAGTTCGCTGTTGCTGGAGACCCAGAAGGCTACGGAGCTTGGACCAAACCTGCAATGAAGAGGCGTATGTCCCCAGGGAGGAAACATAGCACTCCCAGCATTCCTTTTTACTCCGCTCAATAGGGTAATGAGCCTTAGCATGGAGATGCTGAAAAGTGAGCAGCATGAAGAATAGTGGCAGAGATGCCTTGCACGACTACATCAATGGAATTGGAGAAGAAGGTGTGAAAGTGTGCAGCAGAGATATATAAAGGCCAATTGGCCCTGCAGAACCACAACGTGAGGGCCTGTCTGCCTGGCAGCAGCAGGGTAACAACAGAATCACTGGAAAGTGGTCACTGCCACAAAGGTCATCATGGGATGACCAATGTAGGGAAGCCACGAAGGCAGGGGAGGAGATAGTGAGTTCGATAGCAGAGAAGGTGCCATGAGCGGCACTGAAGTGGGTAGGGGAACCGTCATTGAGGGTACACAAATCGAGGTCTGTGATAAGTTGGTCAATTACGATACCCCTACCATTGAAGTGACACTCCCCACAGTGGATGGTGGGCACTGAAGTCCCCAACGAGGAGAAACAGGGGTGGGAGTTGCTGGATTAAGGCACACAGTGCAACATAAGGAAGTGGCCTACCTGGAGGGAGGTAGACATTGCAAATGGTGATTGCTGGAGTTGTTTGCACTCTAACCGCTATCACTTCCAAGGTGGTATGTAGGGGATTCGATCACTAATGACATCGGAATGATCCGGGGTCAGCATGGTTCCAACAGAATGCCTGATAACCATGAAATGTTGGAGAGTGGTTATCACGGAAATGCATTTCTTGAAGAACAAGACAGAACGCAGAAGAGGAGGAGACAAGACATTGCATTTCCGGTGGGTGATTACAGTATCTGTTGCAATTCCACTGGATGATCATGTGTCGAGAGTCCAAGGTAAACATGAAGCAGATGAGGAGGTGGTCAGGTCACCCAGTCAGTAGTAGTCACTGACAATATGGGGTGACAGCCATAAATAAGATCTCAGACTCAGGTTACAAAGGGGGAGATGGCACCTCCGGGAGCACCGGGGCCACCTTGGGATTTATGTTTCGTCTTTTTCTCATCCTCCTCCTATTTCGGAGGTGGAAGAGGGCAGGACACAGGGGGAGTACAGGCTTCTGCAAGATCTGGAACCGAGAGAGAGTGGGTGACTTTGGGGCACACAGATGGTGTGCCTTGTGACCGAGTGGTGGTAAGTCTTCTGGCTTGCGAGACGTCGGGGAGAGGGTCCTGGGAGGGAGACCGATAACCAGCAAATGCCAAAGAAGATGGGCTAGAGATAACATGCAAAAATAACTCATTTCACCGCCACACCCACCTTTTTGGTGCCACACGATCTTACGTCTCTACCAACAAACCTCTCCCCAGCCCCCACACTTTCTTCGTTCTACCGCTGTTCACACCCACTAAATACACCTCATCCAGTCACATTTGCTGTCCCCCTTCTTTACTCTCATCCGTCCTCAAACCTGCTACCCATAGAATATACATATATTTATTAATGATTAGTTATTCTCTACTTTGACCCTTGTGACTTCTCACCAATTTTAGGGAGTTTTTGCCTTCTATCATCGTCATCTTCCTCAGATTTCATCTCGTTTTTTCCCCTTGTGCATCCATTTCGTCCTTTTAGTATTTTTCACACGTATTTGCGTGTATTTTTGCGTAATTTTTCGGACGTAATTCTACTTTATTATGTAATTTTACGCATTTTTTGCACCACCATGGACTGCTCCTTCCATCTGTGTCAGTACAGAAAAGTTCCCTAATCCCTTGCCAGATCCCAGTCCCACATACTGTTCCCGCATTGTTGCTTGGCTCATGAAATCCCCCCCTAATGGCCTTACCATCAAATTACCCATCTGTGGTTGCTACCCCTCCTTCCACAATGATCTCCACCTGTTCAGATTCCGCCAATCCTTAGCCCTCACCAACATAGTCCTGCAAAACCATATCAACCAATCCCAATTCTCCTTGCAGTACCTTCTCTCCATCCACAAAATTCTCCTGCTATGTAATCCCAAATTCCTGGAACCCATAACACACATTGAAACTCTTGCTCTGCAGGAACTTTAGCAACATGCACAATGCCACCTCGAAAAGCTCTCCATCCTGCTCACTTCCTATTCCCACCTTGGAGTACCACTGTCCACCACTTCAACAACAACCTCCAAACCTCCCCCACGTCCCCTCACAGCTGACAAACCCTGTCTCGCACACCTACTACACTTACACCACCTTCCAAAACCACACAGAACCCAGAACCTAAACAGACCTGCAACCCAGTTATGTACCTTTCCTCCAGAAGCCTTAGTCCCACAGAAACATCAGTCCTTTCCAAAGGCCTCACCTTTTGCTCCACTCCCAAATTCAACCATGCAGGACTAGTTAAAGACCTTGTCTCCTCCTCCCAGTCCCTATAGTGGGAACACTTTTTCGCCACCAAACCACCCAATCAGACTCATCCAAAGACCAATATTGAACTTTGCCTAACTCAGTTCATTCCTCTATCCAACTGTGATCCACCCCCACTCCCTCCAAACCATCCCTGTTAACTTTCCAGAATTTCTTAATCTTGAAACTTGCCTCACCATCATTCCCCAAATCCCTCAACATGCAAACTAATCTTACATCTGCAGAAAGAACCGCAGTCCACCATCTACAAACTGATCCTGATTTTATAATCCTAGCTGAAGACAAAGGCTCCACCACCTTTGTTTTGAACCGCAAGGATTATGTGGCAGAAGGACTCTGTCAGATCTCAGATACTTCCACCTACAAACCATGCCACAGTGATCGCATTCCAGTAATCCAGCAGGATCTCCAGTCACTACTCAAATCCTTAGGCCCACCTTAGAACCTCTCCCCAGAGTCCATCTCTCTACTTACCCCTACCACTCCTGGAACTCCCACCCTCTACATGTGCCTTGAAGTCCATTATTCCAACCACCCAGGACGCCCCATTGGGGCTGGTTACTGTGCCCCCACTGAGAGAATCTCTGCTCTCATAGACCAACACCTTCAACTTATTACCCGGAACCTATTCTCCTATATAAAAGATACCAACCATTTTCTCAATCAACTCTCCACAGTTCCTGTCCTTTACCACACGGTGCCCTGCTCGTCACCATTGATGTCACATCACTGTACACTAACATTCCTAATGCCCATGGCCTTACTGCTATCTAACACTACCTTTCCAGATGCCCTATGGATTCCAAACCAACCACCACCTTCCTAGTCTCCATGACCAACTGTATCCTCACCCACAATTACTTCTCCTTTGAAGGCATTACCTACAAACAAATCCATGGTATGGCTATGGGCATCCGCATGGCACCATCCTATGCTAACCTATTCATGGGCCATCTAGAGGAATCCTTCCTAAAAACCCAGAATCCTAAACCCCTCACCTGGTTCAGATTCACTGATGACATTTTAGCTATCTGGATTGAAGGTGAGGACACCTTATTCACATTCCTCCAGAACCTCAACAACTTCTCCCCCATTTGCTTTACCTGGTCCTACTCAATCCAACAAGCCACATTCCTGGATGTTGACCGCCACCTCAGAGATGGCTACATCAGTACCTCCATCCATATCAAACCTACTAACCACCAGCAATACCTCCATTTCAACAGCTGCCACCCATTTCATACCACTGACTGTAATTAGCCTCCCATCCTTGTACAAAAAGAAATCTCCCGTGCCTTATCTTTCCAGTCTCCCACCAGCTCTCAAAGTCCCAAATTCCGGCCACAGAGGAGCACTCCCCTTGTAACTCAGTACCATCCGCAACTGGAGCAACTGAATTACTTTCTCTCGTTGTGCCCTGAAATGAGAAATGTCTTGCCCAGTATCCTTCCCACCCCTCCTACCACGGTATTCTGCCGTCCATCGAACCTACACAATATACTCGTCCATCCTTATACAACCCCTGCTCCCAATCCCTTACCTCATGGCTCATACTCCTGCAATAGAGATAGATGCAAGATCTGTTCCATACATCCTCCTACCCCCACCTACTCCAGTCCGGTCACTAACATCACCTATCTCATCAAATGTAAGGCTACCTGTGAAACCAGTCATGTGATTTACAAGCTAAGCTGCAACCACTGAGCTGCATTCCATGTAGGCATGACAACCAACACGCTGTCTGTCGGCATGAATGACCACTGACAAACTGTGGCCAAAAAACAAGTGGACCACCGTGTTGCTGAACGCATTGCCAAACATGATATCCCTCATCTCTATGACTGCTTCACAGCCTTTTCCATATGGATCCTTCCCACCAACACCAGCTTTTCTGAATTGCACAGGTGGGAACTTACCCTGCAATACATCCTACGTCCCCCTAGCTCTCCTGGCCTCAACCTTTGTTAGTCACTGTCCTCATCCATCCAGCCCCCTCCCTCTTCCCATTCCAGCACTACACAGCCATCATTTCACTGCCCCACTCAGTCTTTTAATTTTTTTTATTTCTCTCCTTTCCACTACTTACCCCCCCCCCCCCCCCCCTCCACGTCTTCTCTCCTGCCCGCCGTCTGAACTGCAACACTTCACTGTCTGCCACTTCCACCATACTATCCCTCCCCCTCCCCGCCCCAGCCTCCTCCTTACCTCCATCCAGTTGCCACTTCCATCATGCACTGGTGCTGTGTGGTTTCAGTTCTCTGAGGCTGCAAATGTGTGCACAAGTTGCGTTTGCGTGCGCGTGCGTATGTGCGTGTGCGTGTGTGTCTACTGCTGACAAAGGCCTTAATGGCTGAAAGCTATAATTGTGTGAATCTTTTTGTTGTGCCTATCATGACTCATCATCTCCGCTATATGGTGTGTAGCAACTTTCCTTCTCTGGTATGCTTACATCCCTACTTATTTTACATTCATGTCATCAAAAATCACTTCATCCTTGACGGAAGTGGTGTCTGCTGTCTGAATCATCATTTACTACTATCCACAATTGGAAATGAGATCACTCTGACGATTTTGAATTACTCAATCTGCAGTGAACATCCATAAACATTTTAACAGGTCAGAGAATAAAATAATGTAATATATAAATAACATTCCAGACAGTTTTTAAAATCTGCAGTTACAAAATTAAAATGAGTTAACTTTCTACATTTCAGTTGTCATCTAGGGAAAAGCAAAATTAAAGAGTACAACATTTCTAATGCTACAAAAAATAAATATAAGTTGCAGATGGAAATCTAATTATGTAGTCATTTACATCTCCATTATATATGTCAACTGGTGACTCTTCTCTTTTCCCTTTTAATGTTTTTCTAAGACTGGCTTCAGTTGGATTCTCATGAGCAGCTAAAGGAATACACCGTTTTGGCACAATGTCACAAATCTGTAATGGAGTCTCCAAATCTTGCTTCTTCAAGTCATTCACTTGATTTGGTATGGCACAGACGAATTTCATTTTATCTCCACTTTTGGGCCGATTGACAGATAACCTCGACTGCAAATAAATTAAACAGTAGTGAAACCATTAATATGAATGTGTGTATTAGCTCTATTAGTTAGTTACCAAACATAGCTTTTAGAGAAGAGGTCACTTCAGCAAGAAGAAAGTTAGTTTTCAACTAGGTAACACCATTATTTATTACAGAAATTACACTTCAGTCTGCTATTCACCATCCTGAAAACACACAAGATGATTTGCAACATCTGAATTTTAGGCTAACAGGAGTAGAAAAGGCACTTTGTATGGCAAGATGGAATCAAGGACACAACAACAGTAAGATAATGAGATGTTGGAGTGGCCAACATAAAATTTCAACAATTCAGTGGTTTAGTCCAGAGACTCGAACATGGATGTGTGATGCTTCATTTGACTTTAGCTTTAGGTAAGTTTGATCTGTTAATGTGTTAATTTATTTGGACTGTAAAAAAAAGTACCATTTTAATAAAAATGTCATAATTGTTATTAAGGTATTTTGGGCTTTCATTAGGGAAAAGTATGCATTTCTTCACCACTTAATAACTGACCAAAGGCTTTAGAAGCTCCACAACCACCTTCACCATGCTAAGAAGCGAGTTCCTGAACATACAATAAACTTCACATTTCCTCAATATACGCCACAGGGATGTTGCAAAGCTCGTCTTGGATTTCTGTTGGGAAGGTCAGGTAATATCAGTTTGAGCTATATATATTTCACTGAAGTGAGATCTGGAACAAAAGAAGGCAGTATAAGGTGAGTAACTTCATACTATTCTGCAACCACTCTTGTACTATTGTCATGGTGTGACTGGTTGCTAATGGAAACACACATCTCCCCCTTTAGATATAGTCATTGTCCTAATGGGGTCATAACTATTTTCATGAGAATACTAAGAAACATCACCATGACCAGCTGTCATGTGAAGCATGCAAAATTCATAAGATGACAACACCATTCTGCCTCAGAAACATTACGCCTTCAAGATGCCTCAGGATTACATCTGAGGTTGAAACAAACTCTGTTGCCTGCCTTTTCATATCAAACCATTGTTAGCTGAGGAAACTACAGATTCATTGGAAAACATTAATTTTTCTAGTTATAACTGACACAGTCCTTGCAAAATGCTAGTCAGAGTAGTTAATCCCCACAAGAGTGGTTCTAGTTTACAGCTGTACATTTTCTCCATACAGACTTTCTAAAGCAGGCGGCAAATGGCATCTGCCGACATGAGAAATGAAGTAGTGCAGTTCATCTGCACAGAAGGGGAATAAAAAGGGAGCTGAGCCCTAGCTTCCAGAACTTGCTGTAGTCTCCCGCCTTTTTCCAACAGACATGGTATTACTGACTTGCATCGACAATGCGAGTTGGTAGCAAGCATCGAAGGAATAGTGGGGCAGACTTGGGCAAGTTAATATCTACTGAAAATGTCTAGGGAAGGAAAACACAAAATTGAGGTAAAAATTTTTCAGTAGTGCACTCAGAGTAATATTTAATTGAATAGGAATGTTTAATTGTCCCTGGCTTTTTCAGGGTGAATGATTTTTTGGAATCTGTCTCTTTCATCAAAGTGAATGAGTGTGACGTGGTTAGGCATGTTTCTATTTTTTAGAGCTGAATAAATTACATTAAAGGACATAATCTTTTATTTCAGAAAAATCTTACTAGACCCAATGATATATTTTCTAAACAATAACAAAACATCAAGCCCAGTTAGGCTGCAGTTTAATTTTCTATGTAGACATGGGTGTTGTAAGTATCTCCCTCAAAGGTTCAATTGAGAATCCTTAAGCATACAGCCAGTTCAGTTAAAATTACAGGGGAGTAGTGGAGAGTGTTTACATGTGGCATACTGTGGCAACACAATTTTCAGGTTCGATAATCGTGGAAAGGAACTGTACTGAACTATGCACAACAACAGTAGGGAACAGTGCACATGAACAGCAGCAGTTAGTGACACATGCCAGAGATGTCTCATATGTGTGAAACAGTGAATACCATCATTAAGCAGAAGAGAAGACTGATTACAGTGGTAGGAGACACCAACATCACAACATGCCACCAGCAATAGCATAGCGAGATAAGTTCTCAAACAGAAAAACACTTGAGTGTAGCAAAAGGCTTTACTGGTGTAGTGGATTGCATGTGGCATTGATGCTATAGGCATCGTTGAGTAAAAGTAGAAGTGTGTCACACATGTGTTGGAAATAATGTAGCATAATATGTCATAAAGTGACTTTATTGGTGTAAAAGAAGCACAAATTGAGGAGGGAATTAGTGAGATGGGTAGTGAACAGAATTTTGAGTTATATAAGCTGGGAGCGGAAACAGAAAAAAAGGTAGACACAGGTTCAGGCACTACAGAAATGTCAGTAAATAGTGTAAGAAATTCTTGTGTAATGGACTAATTAGTAGGGGTGGATGACAGATGAAACAGGTACCTACAAAGGCATTTACATCTGCAAATGCTCCGAGCAACACTAATTGATCAGGCCAAGGAAACTGCAGCTAGAATAAAGAAAGAGAGAGATGAGACCAATAGATAACTTAGATAGAAATACAAAGGAAAATGCCGCCAACATGAGACAAGTAAAAACTCTGCAATCAAAGTTTATCACTGGGTGGAATGAGCAGTTGAAAAATAAGGAGGAGGAAGAGGAAAGGGCAAAAAACAATTTGCATGCGCAAACTAAGAATTGCCCAAGTGGATGCAACTGTTATGAGGTGCGTGCAGCTAATCTCTGCGTGCAGCTAATCTCTGCGTGCAGCTAATCTCTGCGTGCAGCTAATCTCTGCGTGCAGCTAATCTCTGCGTGCAGCTAATCTCTGCGTGCAGCTAATCTCTGCGTGCAGCTAATCTCTGCGTGCAGCTAATCTCTGCGTGCAGCTAATCTCTGCGTGCAGCTAATCTCTGCGTGCAGCTAATCTCTGCGTGCAGCTAATCTCTGCGTGCAGCTAATCTCTGCGTGCAGCTAATCTCCGCATGAGTTATGGTAAAAACCTTAGCAGAAAAGGTAACCAAAATTAGCAACAGAAGTGAGGTGGAAATTGTCAACATAAAGACGGAATTAGCAATGACTTTTAACACTGTGAACAACTTCAGCAACTTTGTAACTGATATTTTACAGAAAGAAGCTGGAAACATCAACAAAGGAGTAAAGAACATAGCCATAAGTGATGTGGAAAAAGTACAACCTTGTGATAGAGATTGTAATAGATCCCAACCAACAGGGAGACTACATACAATGGCACTTTTGTGCAGTTTCACCTACGGCGATTTTGAAAAAGCCTTTGTATGGAAATATTAGGCACAGGAAACGCCAAAGAAGTCAAAAATGAACTGGGACTATGAGCATATAATAAACAGATGGATAAGTTGCTTGTTGGGATGTTAGAAAAATAACTAGAATTAAATACACTGAAGCGCCAAAGGAACTGTGGGACCGCCGAAGACTGCAGAAGGATTGCAAGTCTGTCACGTTGAATGATTCTCTTCAAACTGCTGCATATTTCAATGCTGGGCCATCAACAAATGTCAGTGTGCGAACCATTCAATGAAACAACATCGGTATGGGCTTTCGTGTACCTTTGATGACTGCATGACACAAAGCTTTACGGCTCGTCTGGGCCCGTCGACACTGACACATTGGACTGTTGATGACTGGAAACATGTTGCCTGGTTGGTCGAGTCTCATTCCAAATTGTATCAAGTAGATGCACGTGTACAGGTATGAAGACAACCTCATGAATCCATGGGCTGTTCAAGTTCGTGAAGGCTCTGTAATGGTGTGGAGTGTGTGCAGTTGGGAGTGATATGGGACCCCTGATACGTCTTGATATGATTCTGACAGGTGACACATACATAAGCATCCTGTCTGATCACCTGCATCCATTCATGTTCGTTGTGAATTCCGATGGACTTGGGCAATTCCAGCAGGACAAAGCGACACCCCACGCATCCCGAATTACTACGGATTGGCTCCAGGAACACTCTTCTGAGTTTAAACAGTTCTGCTGGCCACCAAACTCCCCAGATATGAACAGTGTTGAGCATATCTGGGATGCCTTGCAACACGCTGTTCAGAAGAGATCTCCACCCCTTCATACTCTTATGGATTTATGAACAGCACTGCAGGGTTCACGGTGTCAATTCCCTGCAGCACTACTACAGACATTAGTAGTAGAAGAGTCCATGTCACGTCACTTCTGCATGCTCAGGGGGAGGGGCTACATGATATTAAGTAGGTGTACCAGTTTCTTTGGCTCTCCATTGTATTTGGACACAAGAGAAAACCTTAATAAGATTGGTAACAAACAGGGTGTTGGTGCAGTATGGAGATGTCATAGGATGTGATGGTTGAAGAAGGAAGAGCAAGGAAAAGTTATTTTAAAAGGTATAGAAGAAAAAGCGTATGACAGAAACTTGTCATAACTATACCTAATAGGAGATGTATTTGTAGGAGTTTTACTAACTCAAATGTGAATTGTCATAGTAATAAGATTAACAACTTTGAACTTTTAGAAGATGGGAAGTTTGTTACAGATATATACCTGGGTTTGACACAGATGAAGTAAATTTTAAGAAACAGAACACACAAAAATTTCTGAAACCAGTTGGCTTACTGACAGACAGAAACAGGGTTGGAATCTTTGTTGTGGGAGTATAGTGATTTTTAGCAATGTTCCAGGAAGTTGCAACAATGGAGTGCTACTTGCTTGGGCATAACATGATAGTATTCTCAGGTCACATCACTGTAGAATATATTTTGGATTTATCATAGTAGACTTACTAGGTAGACAATGTACTTAGAGCGATCTGACAATGTAGTTGCTGATGCCCTGTCAGGGTTACCACTATGAGAAGTTATTCAAATTTTTGACCAGGATGAGGAAAATTTAAAATTAGGTACATGAAAGGGGTGAATGATGAAAAGGTTATTAGGTCACTGTGTAACAACTTTAGAAGAAGCCAAAATCATGATTCAAACTGGAAATTGGTAAAACGTTGTTTCGTTAAAATGAAGCATGAAAAATTGGGTCATGTATTACAAGGTATTCGACGGAACACTTTTAGAAGAACAAATGAGAACTCATTACTCGAAATTATATTGGTCAGAGGAGGAAGCCAAAATATTGATTAAATACATACATTAGAGTGTGGTATTCAAAAATGCATGCAGAGATCACAGGAAAGTGTGTGTTTTTATAATACGGCCAGGAAAGTAAGAAAAAAAATTTTCAATGTATGATAAATGCCAGTGAGGCAAGTTAAGTAACATAATACGTCTACGTGAAATGTAAAAAATATCCATGAACAATCTATGGACTTGGTTGTGGTTCTTTTCCAAATACTAGAGGTGGACGCTGCTTCATTTTTGACATGGTGGATGTTTTCTCAAAACTGATTAAATTATATCCAGCCAGGAAAACCACAAGTAAAGAAATTATCTCAAAAATTGAAAAGCATTATTTCAGGCTTGTTGGAAAGCCAAAAGCTATCTTATCAGAAAATATAGAACAGAGACGTCATCAGTGCCCTTACTATTATGAAAACAAACAAATGTGGAGATGAACTAAAAGTGTTGTACACGCACGCACTCAAAATGACCACACAGTCACTCTGTATCACACATTCACTCTCACATACACTAAAACCAATTAGGAGGGAAGAGACCTAATCAAGGAATTAAAACACAGAGAAAACACAACACAGAAGAACTAAAAGAAAAGCACAGGGAAATGTGACTGGCTGACCACTTACAAAACACTAGGGTGAGAGAGCCACCCTTTGACACATTAAGAACGTCTCCCAAAAATCTTGTTAAAAACTCTGGACAATTCACAAAACTTTAAAATCCTAACCACATTCGTTTGATCATTACATAAAACAGACAGCGGATCTGCTGGCAAATTTGCCCCAGTCCACTGGTTGGCAAATAAAATGCACTCCAATAAAATGTGGTGCACCGTGATCTGCACGCCACAAGCAATACACATTGGAGGGAACTCTACCCGGAGTAAGAATCCATCTCTCATAAGGCTGTGGCCTAAGCGAAGATGAGTAAGAAGGACCTTGTCCCACTGATGTGGCTGGAAGGAAGTACTCAACAGCCGAGTTGTTGGCTTGATGACACGGAGCTTGTCATCGGTCACTGCCAGCCACTTGTCTTCCCATTGAAACAGGACTTTGTACCCCAACAGCGAGGTGATAGCATGCAGGAGGATAGCACACCGAAATACCAGAGGATCATGACATGCCTCCTTGGCTGCTCGATCTGCCCTTTCATTCCGCTCAATTCCAATGTGCCCAGGTATCCAGCAGAAAGATACCTCCTTCCCCAGATGTCGTAGTTGTAGGACGGTATCCTGGATATTCTGTGTTACTGTATCTACTGGTTACAAATTTTGGAGAGAGTAAACGGTGCTCAGAGAATCTGAGCAAATGAGAAATCTAACACCAGGAGAATGTCTCATCTGCTCCAGTGCTACATAGCACATAATCGTGCATTGAAAACAGTAAATTCTAGAGGCTGTCTGACCTTGAGGGCACAATGCAGGAAAATGACAGAGGAATCAACTGTCCTCCCTACTTAGCCCCATCCATAAAAACAACTACATGGGTGTGGACTCAAAATATCAGAGAATATCACATTAAAAATGGAAGCAGGAGTGCTATATCTAATGCACATCGCCACATCTAAAATCACAATGGGTCTCTCCAGTAACCAGTAGACCCTGTATTTGGGGTCATACTGGCTCCACACCAAGTGACTCCAGCACATGCTGCACGCGGATCATAAATGACATTGTGGCCCGAGGATGGTTGGAAAAATGGTATTCCAGAGGTGGGACAAGCAACAGTATGGTGTGCAGGTGAAGTTGGGAGCTGTAAGGAGCTTATACACCTGACACACCACGAAGAGCTGGTGCCAGATGGTAAGTGACAGTTCCCCTGCCTCAGTGCAGATGCTAGGTATGGGACCAGTCCAATAAGCACCCGTGGCCAGCCAAATCCTCTCATGATGGACAGCATCAATGATCCGCAAGTAAGAAGGCTTCGCTGACCTATACATCATGCAACCATAGTCCAGCCGCGAATGCACAAAATCCCAATAAAACTGAAGGAGATGCGCCCTGTCCACTCCCCACGACCTGTGGCTAAGGCACTCGATGATTATCAGTGCCTTCAGGGTTCTGGCTTTCAGGTCGTGCAGGTGTGGTAACCACGACAATCGGGAGTAAAAAATGAAGCTCAAAAACCGCACCGTGTCTCATATATGTAAGATGGTGTCCCCCTTATTCAAAGCAGTCAAATTAAAAAGATGACGAGACTGATTAAAACACACACACACACACACACACACACACACACACACACACACACACACACACACACACACCTGTAGAAAACTGGAAACCCATCTTTGCAGCCCACTCCTCCTAACCTCCGCACTGTAAGTTGCAACTGACTTTTTCCATTGCAACACTGCAGGAGGAGCAGAAAACAGTAAAACTGTCTACAAATAAGGATCACTGTACAGGACTCTTTACCATAGATGTGATACTGTTGATGGCTATGGCAAAGAGGGTAACACTTAAAAAACTGCCCTGACGAATAACATTCTCCTGCTCAAATTGATCAGACTGCATGTCACGAACTCATATCCCAGAAAATTGCTGAGACAGGAAAGACTGTATGAAGATGGGGAGCTGGCCATGAAAGCCCTTTCGATTCAGTTGTGCGAGAATACAGTGTCTCCAAGTAGTCTCATATGCCTTACTTATATCAAAGAATATGCCGATACAGTGATGCTTTCGGAGGAAAGCCTGCTGAATAGCCACATCTAGGAGGGTCAGATTGTCGACAGTGGACCGAAATCATCGGAATCCTCACTGAGAGGAGCCAATGAGTTGCCTCGTCTCTAACAACCAGACCAGCTGATGATTAACCATTCACTCCAGGGTCTCTCATACATAGCTCATTAAGGCAATACTCCAATAACTACTGGGACACGTGCAGTTCTTTCCTGTTTGAGGAGAGGGGTCAGAATTGCCTCCCTCCACAAGTTGGGGAAGTTGGCCTCAGAACTGTTAGACCTGAAGTCCAACATAACCCACTCTACAGTCGCACGATAACGACAAAATGCCAGATCTTGGCTTGCATTGGCAGTGGTTTGTGCAAATATTCGGCCAGCGTCTCAGTAATGTCTCTGGGTGTTGTATGGAGGCACCCCTGTTTCACCACTGCAGCTATCAGTGAATGGCTGCATTAACTGGAAATCCTCCGGATAGCTCCCCATACTTTTATAGAAGAAGTGGAACGATCGATGGAGTAGAGGAACTCTTGCCGGGATCTTTTCTTAATCTCCCTAATGGCCCTCGCGACTTTAAAAGCCCTAAGGTTGTCTGCTGTCGGTCGGCATTTAAAATGTCGAAAGGCCGCACGCCTTTCCCGGATCATGGAACAGCACTTATCTGTCCACCAAGGTACTTGTCACATCCTAAGACCATCTGAGGACTGTGGGATGGAGAGGTCAGAGGCATGATGGGTCACTTGTGTGATGTGATTCACCCATCTTTGGATGCTGTCGCAGTGTCTGAACACAGCCAGCTGGCTGAAATGCGTCCAGTTAGCCTTGATAACCATCCATTTTGGGGCTTAACTTCAGGTGGTGAGCCATGTGGTGGGTGAACGCAGATTGAGAAGTGGTCACTGGAATGAAGGTTGTCACTGAACTCCCACTGAACAATCAACGAGGGCGGGAGAACAGAAAGAGAGATTGATGGCTAAGAGTGACCCTGCAGCGGTAGAGAAATGTGTGTGAGTACCCGTGTTGAGGATGCACAGCTCACGAGATGTCATGAGGCCTTCCAAACTCGACCCCGAGGGCAAGTATTGGTTGAGCCGCACCACAGGACATGACGGGCCTTGAAGTCTCCCAGGAGGGGGAATGATCACAGCAGTTGTTCGATAAGATCTGTGAGATCCTCAGAGTCTAGTGCATCTTGTGGAGGTAAATACAGTGAGCAAACAGTGATCCTTCAAACAGATGAATTTAAACTGCAACTGCTTATAGGTCAATAGCCAAGGGGAGAGCAGAAGATTGGTGCGCGTTAGTGATGAACACTGCAGCAACTCCCTTGGCCCTTTCCCCCTGATAGGTCATCCTTGCAGTATAGCGTATATCCCCGTAGCACAGGGACATCTACCGGGTGATCAAAAAGTCAGTATAAATTTGAAAACTGAATAAATCACAGAATAATGTAGATAGAGAGGTACAAATTGACACACATGCTTGGAATGACATGGGGTTTTATTAGAACCAAAAAAATACGAAAGTTCAAAAATGTCCGACAGATGGCGCTTCACCTGATCAGAATAGAAATAATTAGCATAACAAAGTACGACAAGGCAAAGATGATGGTCTTTACAGGAAATGGTCAATATGTCCACCATCATTCCTCAACAATAGCTGTAGTCGAGGAATAATGTTGTGAACAGCACTGTAAAGCATGTCCGGAGTTATGGTGAGGCACTGGAGTCGAATGTTGTCTTTCAGCATCCCTAGAGATGTCGGTCGATCACAATACACTTGTGACTTCAGGCAACCCCAAAGCCAATAATCACACAAACTGAGGTCTGGGGACCTGGGACGTCACGCATGGCGACAGTGGCAGCTGAGCACACGATCATCACCAAACGACACGCGGAAGAGATCTTTCACGCATCTAGCAATATGGGGTGGAGCTCCATCCTGCATAAACATCGTACGTTCTAGTAGGTGTTCATCAGCCAGGCTGGGGATGATGCGATTCTGTAACATAGCGACGTACCTCTCACCCGTCACGGTAGCAGTTCCTGATGTATTGCTGTCCCTCTATTTTCCTTTGACATGTGCACATGGAAGTACAGGTGCTTGTGGTGGATACAGGCACACTAGGCATCGTCTGTGTTGAAGCGTCTGCCTTGGGAATAGTTTTCTGCACCATGAAAGAATGTGAGGTGGCAAAGACATGGGGTTTTGTTGCCTTTTATTATTTTTTGGCTTCAGCAGAAGTGATCTGCTTAGTCAGTTTTATCTCTTGAAATCGTGTTCTTCAGCAAAAACAGGGCAGTCTCGAATCCAGACTGAGTGGTTCCCAAAGCAGTTGATGCAGATCGCCGGAGATGGGCAATCATTCCAAGCGTCATAAGCGGCTTTTCACACACACACACACACACACACACACACACACACACACACACACACAGAGAGAGAGAGAGAGAGAGAGAGAGAGAGAGAGAGAGAGAGAGAGAGAGAGAATTAATTTCAGGCATAGAAAAAAACAATTTTCTAACAACTTTCGTATCGTAATTTTGGCTTAAACAGTTCATCTACTTCAAAATGTTACTGGTTGCAGATTATGAACTGTGGAACAAAACAGTCACTGTAGAAACACAACACATCAGGAAAAAAGACACTATGGGGTAAAAAGGTATGAATTCATAATTCATGTGTTTCTTCAAATATCTGTAATTACGATTTAAAAACATTCTTTATCTTTAACAGATGAAAAATAAAAGCCCACTGAAGATGCTGCAACTGCAGTGAAACACGTTTGGGTTAAAAAACAAAATTGTGTTTTCCTGAAGGCGGACCCTATCCAAAAACATACGTATTGATAAAGCAAACACGGAAAAAAAGAGCTTCAACCCAAGATGATTATTGTTAAAATATTTGTTTTCTTATTTATAATTTGAAAGTTTGATATTTTTTATTTGCTTAACACAAAATCAACGAGTCAGTCTTTTTGTAAGTTTTGTTTCAATTTGTAAAGAATTTGTTAATGTTTTGAGATTTGTTTGTCACAGCGAAACACAAGTCACAGGCTTCAAAATCCAAGTATTTTCAGAAAAATGTTCTTAAAAATTGGACATATATTTTCCAAAATTTACATCTTTTGGCCAGTTCTATTATTCTAGTATCAGAATTTTGCTCACATGTTCATGTCCTCAAGAGCCCAGGGGAGGGGGGAGATTGTAATGCAACTGACCTATAGAAATTGTTTGGTTACAAACAGTAGAAGACCATACTTTTAGTAGTGAACCTTGCGATATTCAAAGTTAAAGACTTCACGCTGACATGACTTTTTCTGGAAGTATGCTAATTGTTTGTTTTCGCATCACAATTAAACCTTAATAAACTATCTTGTCAACATACGAACAATAAAACCCACCCCATTAATTAAAATGTCAGTTAAAATTTTTGCTCTTTCATGTCTCACATTTAAGTGTCAACTTTAACAATAATTATTTCCAATCATGTTATTTATTTCACATTTAGATCTGAGGAAGTGATATAAAAAAATTAGAATATAAAGTGTAACTTGAAGAGTTTCATAAATGTAACTTCGATAATCAATGTATCGCATTATCATCTTTGGACTTGCTTGTGTTGCAGCCTTTTGTGTATCTGGGCAGTGTCACATGGCCCATTCTGTTGTGTGTTAGGATAAAAGGGGGATGTAATGAGTTCTTTGTTCATTTGTGTTGTTATTCATGAATGTGCACATACTAACTAGCTGATAGTAACAGAAGAACAAAATGAAGCTTAAAAATGCAACTCATATCTGAAGCTATTTTTTGTCTGACTAGAATTGCACAAGAACGTAAACCCATAACATTTTTGTAGCCAATCGGACTTAACATGCTCTCAGACATAACAAAATCAACATATCACATGGAGATGATCTACAATATTCAACAAGAAACAAGTGAACTGAATTTTACGGTACAAATACAATTACTAAGACCAACATTCTTGTACTAATAGGTTTTGAATGAAACTCGCTGTAAAAGCAAATATTGAAGTAGTGTGAATCTGGCTACATTTCACCCATTAGCAGCAAACAAAATAATCACAAGAAGAGGACAACCTGGTAAGAACAGGCACCACAAATTTTCTATAGAACGGCATTACAATACAATGAACAAGGAATTTGAAGGTTTCGTTGGCGATTACAGTGAAAATGATCTGGCCAATGTAAGAAGGTGCAATGATGTGCAGCCAGCCATCTCAATGTGAGTAACTCATAAAAATGTTTCTGTTTGCACTGTTTCTATTTGTATGTATTTGCTTGCAGATAGCAAATGTGTTGTTTCCTTCTGTTTTTTTCTTATTTTTTAGATGGTGACTAACGGTAGCAGCCCGTTATTAAAAGTAAGCTATAAAATACTGCAAAACTTTGTCAGATAAAATAAACCTTTCAGCGATGGCGACTTCAGTAAAGAACGCATTGTTGAGGCAGTGAACTCTTGACGCCACAGATGTACAGCCCTTCCCAAAATTAGACTGTCACGAGAAACAACTTGCCACATAGCTGTCATGGCAGCAAGTGTCTACAGGCAGTCTATGGTCAATGCCAGCAAGATTATTGTATTCTCAATTTCTCTGGACAGATCAACTGACATTTTGGACACAGCACAATTTGCGATTAATGTTCATGAAGTAGATAGCAATTTGCATATGATAGAAGAATTATTAGACTTGGTGCCAATGTAATGCAATGAGAGGTATTGACTTGCAAAAACTGTTGAAAGGGCAGTTGTAACAGTTGACCTGAATTGGAACATGTTGGTCTCAATTACCAGCAGTGGAGAGCCAGCGATGTGAGAGGCACAAAATGGGCTTGCAGCACTGTTGCACAAAAAACTACAATGATCAACAGAAGATGTGTATGGAATTCATTGTTACGTACATCAAGAAGGATTTTGTGCTGAATTTTCAGTGATGGAGCATATCATGAAACTGGCAGTCTGAACAGTAAATTTTAAATTTTCCAAAGTCACACAAGTTACTACACAGTCAATTTCAACAGTTTCTGACTGAATTAAACAAAGGATATGGAGACATTATTTACTGCTGCAAAGTACGTTGGTTAAGTGGAGAGGCATGCCTGGAATGAGTTTTCAGTTTAAGACCAAATACTGTTCATCTAGCATCAGCAAAGGTAGGCTTCACTCTCAGCATCCACCAGTGGAAAATGGAAGAATGTTAAGATGGAAATGGCTTTAATACTAGCAACTGCAGGAGACACACATGACAGATCACTGCCACGACAGAACAACTTAAGATGCCATGCATATCGACCAAGCCATCGCCATGCAAGATCTGTTTGGTTCTTAACTGGAAGGTGTGCTGACTCTGTAGAAGTGGAAGAAACTTGCTTACCAAGTTGTGATTGTGATGCTGAAAAGCAGACTGTTTGCCATATAATCCAAGAATGTCCTCTTGAGAGCTTACCCTGGCAATCGCACGAAGTTCCTGATAATGATGGAGGCATCTATAGACAAGTTCCATGGCCTAGATATTAGTTTTTACTTTAATATTTTTTGTGATGTAGCCATATGCTACATAAAGATAGACAAAATGTCCAGGAGCCCTATGAAGGTTTTCCTTGGGAAGAGTTCCCATGCATCTGTAATAAGGCTGCAAAAGTGATATCCACGTCTGCATCAGAGAGAGAGAGAGAGAGAGAGAGAGAGAGAGAGAGAGAGAGAGAGAGAGAAGGTTTTTTAATAATGAAATTAAATAAGTCACTATTATGCGACAATGGTAGTGATGAAAACCAGTTTAATTGCCTGTGTCTATGAGGGTGCCTACAGTTTCTATCAAATACGAATCTTATTATGTCTTCAGCGACCCAAAAATAATTAAGTGATGATGGATATTTTATTTCGTTTGCCATATATTTTGGTGGGAGTTGTAGCCAGGGCACTGCTGATGGAGAAGTTCTAGGCACTAAAACTATGTGTTTTTTTTTTCAGTTTTTTTTATAATTATTCACTCCATCCTTAACAACATTCGAAAGAGACTTTCTTTCTGCCTCTGTTTCTATATCTCAGCTTAAATTTGTAAGAATTTGCCCCGCACAACATTACTGGTGTAACGCAGTTGCAAACCTGACTTTTTTAATACAAAAAAGGTTGTAATGGAACTGGTCATTGCTGCTGTTTTCCATCATGTATCAGAGAATTGATACTAGCATTAAACTGACAACACTCTCCAACAGAATTAGAACTTTGTATTATAATTCAGAATAAAAAAACTTAAGTAATCTTTTTTTATAAACAGACATAAAATACATGACACTGACAAAAGATTTATTTTCTGAAAACGTAATTATTTTTCATATTTCTATTTTGATTTGAAATTGTTGTTATATTTGAAATTATTGTCCTTATTTCCATTTCTGTGATTTATTTTGAAAAAAACTAACTGTGCGTTAATGTCTCTGGACGTAAATCAATATTGTTTAACATTGCTGTACTCTGACTTCTTGCATCTTTGTACTTCGAATCATAGTTAAGTTTGCTCTGTTATGGCTCAAGTAGTTGTTAAATAGTTGTCATGGAATAGTAGTTGTTAGGGAGTGGCGCGAGAAGTAGTTACGGAGAAGTGATTATGAAGTTGTTATGTTCAAATGAATGGATTATACCAGAATGGGAAGAGATTTCAGAGATTATACTGACATATGAGAAGAAGCAAATAAAAGGATTAATGAAGAAATTTAATCATGCAGTGCCAAAACTGTCAGACTTAAAATTACCTAAACATACCACCTAGGCATCGTTTTTCAGCGACCCACAATTTTCAGTGAGCCAGATTACAGACGATGAGTGACAAGAACCAGATGAGTAATTTGTTAATTATTTCGAACTTCCTTCTCGCTTAAAATGGCTGAACTGACTAAGTGCATAAAAATAATAATTGATGGCATTTTAGAAAAAATATGGAGGAATTCATAATAAGGTGTATTCTCTTGTACCAACAATCAGTAGCAGTATAATACTGCTCTTCATGATGTGTTGTGAACAGCTTCAGATATTCAAATTTTCTAATATAGCATAATATGAAACCAAGCCACATGCAAGCCATTCTGCATTCCTTGCATGACTGAGCTGCCCTTTAAGTGATGCGTTTGCTGTTATCTCACCATTCCACTAAGATGGCATAGCGTCGTGGTGGTGGTGTACGCATGAAGTCAGACCAAAGAGATCTGCATACATGTATACTTCTTGGCCATGCCTAGTCTATGGGACTAGTCCCAAAGGCACCAGTGGTCAGTCGAATGCCAAAATGATAGACTGGGTCTAACAATTTCAAAGCTGGAGGTGCCACCAAGTCATAAAGCTGGCTACAATAGTCCAGCCAGAATGAGACCAGGGCAAGGAATCAGAGCATTAAGCCTCCACATATAACTAGGCTTCAGTTGACGAATACGGGGCACCCAACTAAGCTTTTTATCAAAGAGGAAACCCAAAAAATGGGACTGTGCAACAATGTCCAAGCGCTGGGTAGCCAAGTTGACTTCTTGGTCAGGATGACTTTGGTATGATGACAGAAATGAGTGACCTGCATTTTTGCATGAGAGAATTGGAAACCATGGAAAAAAGTCTAAGTGGAGGCCCTTTGGATGGCACCTTGGAGCTGATGTTACAGAATGAGAGCTGTACCAAATGAAAAAGCTGTTGACATACAATGCAGGGGGGTGACCAATGTTCACTAGACCATTGATGGTAATGTGGAAGACTGACACTCAGCAGAGAGCCCTGTGGGACACCATTCTCTTGGACCTGTAAAGAGCTGATTTAAGCACCAACACTAGTCCAGAACCATCAGTGGGACAGAAAGTGAAAAAAATTATTATGGAGTCTCGAAAGCTCCACTCTTGGAGGGTAAGTAAATTGTGGTGGCTTTTACAAAATAATTTATACTGCTTCAGCCACTTTTTTACTAATATTTAATAATCATGATGCATTGCAGCAGCATGCTCCCATCATCAGGTGTATTCCAGTTACATTTACATTACATTACGCCGAAGTGTGATTACATTCCTTTGCTCTGTGTACCAGTGAGGTTATGTATTGACATAAAATTCTGTACAGAAAGATAAATATATTTCAGTGTGTATATTATAGCTCTGAGCACTATGGGACTTAACATCTGAGGTCATCAGTCCCCTAGAACTTAGAACTACTTAAACCTAACTAACCTAAGGACATCACACACATCCATGCCCGAGGCAAGTTTCGAACCTGTGACTGTAGCAGTCGCGCGGTTCCGTACTGAAGCACCTAGAACCGTTCGGCCACAGCGGCCAGCAGTGTGCATATTATCTTTCTAAACAGGACTGTATGTCGATACATAACATCACTGGCACACACAGCAAATTAACATAATCACACTCCAGATTAATATAACATAAATGTAACTGGAATGAACCTGTGGAGGGCAGCATGTTGCCAAAATGTGTTGTGGTTATTAAATATTAGTAAAAACATGACTGGAGCAGTATAAATTATGTCATAAACTTACGAAACAGTTGTAGTTCTCAAAACATTCCATAAAACATGGATAAATTTAAGTAAACTAAATAAATAAATGTGATGGCACAAAGCAGTGTCGTATGCCTTATGCAAGTCAAGAAAGACTGCTATGAGGAGCTGGTGTTCAGAAAAATTTGTCTTGTTGCTGTTTTCAACCTGATCTGATGGTCTGTTGTGGATTATCCCTCAAGGACACTACACAGATAGGGGAGTAAAAAAAGGCACTGAGATTCAAGAACCCAATGTAATCTGCAGCTACCATCCTTTCAAGCATTCAGCAGAGCATGTTGGTGAGGCTAACTGGTCAATATATGATGGGTTTTTGCCTAGCAAAGGATGGGGACAATCATACTATCTTTACATTTCAAAGGCAAGACACCAGCGAGCCAAATATGTTCTAATGTCTTGTGTAAATGTGGACTTTGAATAATATTCAGATATTGGATCATCTGGTTATGAATTGAATCAGGGTCAGTGTCATTTGGCATTTACCAGCATGATGTGTGGCTTACGAGCAGCCGCTCGACCATGAAATCCAAGTTTTCTCACTTCCATGCAGTTTGGAATTTCTGTGTGATGGTCTCCATAGATGTCTGCCTATTACACGTTACGACCCTCTTAAGTCAACAGATGAGGCTGGACTGTACTCTTTTGTGCTGTACGTGTTCCTTCACGTTTCCACTTCACTATCACATCGGAAACAGTGGACCTAGGGATGTTAAGGAGTGTGGAAATCTCGCATACAGACGTACGACACAAGTGACACTCAATTACCTGACCACGTTTGAAGTCCGTGAGTTCCACGGAGCACCCCATTCTGCTCTCTCACGATGTCTAATGACTACTGAAGTTGCTGATATGGAGTACCTGCCAGTAGGTGGCAACACAATGCACCTAATATGAAAAACTTATGTTTTTCGGGGTGTCCGGATACTTTTGATCACATAATGTATCATTAGACAAAACAAGAGCAGTTGCTGACCTTTAGCAGCTCTGTAGATGATGGAGCTTTGCCCACACCTGGGAGGGAGAGGCATATGTTCCCTAAGAATCGACTGAGCATTCCTAATATTCCTTCTTACTGTGCTTAATTAGCTTGCAAGCCTTAGTGCAGAGTCACTTAAAAGTGAACAGGGCAGCCTATCAAGCATGCCACCTGAAATGTTGCAGGCCCCTATGATGATCATGAATAGCTGTTGGAACGTGTTTGGTCCACCATGGGACTGCCCGGTTGTGAAGCGTGCCTGTAGAAGTAATAGCAGTTTCAACAGCACGGGTGACTTTGTCGGAGACAGCTTCCACAGCCTCATCAAAGCAGTTTGACAGAGTGGGGGTAAAGGTGACAGCAGAGGCATATAATTGGCTGGCAGTTGGCACTACGAAGAGCCATGGTAATTGGTCTGTCAGGCAGTGACAAGGAAGTGACAGGATCACTGGGAAGTGGTCACTGATGCAAGGATCATCATGGAACCATCAATGTAGTGAAGCCAAGAGACTGGGGGAATAGCTTGTAAGGTCGATAGCCAAAAAGGTGCCATGAACTGCAGTCAAGTGGGTAGGCATAACATCAATGATGAGGCACAAATGAATATCAGGAAGACGCTGGTCAATCACGAGGTCTCTACCAGATAAAGTGTTACGTCCCCACATGAGATGGTGCTCACTGAAATACCGTAGTGCGAGAAAAGGGGGAAAGAACTGTTGGATTAAGGCAGTCATCTTAAGGGAGGTAAATCAATGTTACAAACGGTGATAGCTGGGAAGTTTGCACTCACACAGCTATTGCTTCCAGTGTGGTGCACAGGAAAATCCACTCGCTGATAATGTGTGTGCGAACCAAAGTACAGACCCCTCCAGTTGCCCTCCAGCACCAGTGTGATTCTGACAGAAAGCATGGTAACCACAAATTGTTGGGGAATGGTTATCAGTGACATGAAATTCTTGGAGGATGATACTGACTGCAGAATAAGAAGAAATTAGCTGTTGCAGTTTTAACAGGTGACTGAATTATATCCACTGCTGTTACAGTGGATCAGCACATTGAAGGAATCCTGGTTAGCTGTGGAGTAACCAGGAGTACCAGTTATGTCACAGGAGCACAGCCGGTCACCAGTGTAGGCCAGCTAACATATATCAACATTGGCTCAGAATCCGATGCTGTGGGGAGATCTGGAGACTCTGGGATCACTGCAGTACCCTACTACTACTACTACTACTACTACTACTCCTCCTCCTCCTCTTTTGCAGCTTTTGGCGTCATACTCTTGCAAGAGCTTATTCAAGAGATGAAGTGTGGGCAGCCCTGAGACACTCATGCCACAGATCCTTCAGTCACTGACTTTTGGCTTGTGAATTGTTTGTTTCTGAGAAGAGGCATACCGAGAGGGAGCCCTGTCACCAGTAGATGCTGGAGGGACAAGCTGCTTCTCCGACCGGATATTATGATGATGATGATTATGTTTGGTTTGTGGGGCACTCAACTGCACAGTCATCAGCACCTGTACAAAGTCCCAAGTCTTACAAAGTCCAATTTTTTCACAATCCAATCTAGCCACAAATGATGATGATTATGATGATGACAACACAAATACCCAGTACCCAGGCAGAGAACATCCCCAACCTGGCAGGGAATCTAACCCAGGACCCCATGATCCAGAGGCAGCAGCGCTAGCCACTAGAAAACGAGCTGCGGACTCTGACCGGGTATGGGAAGTGGTTCCTGCAGATGGTGTCAATGGAGTGGAGTGTGGTTGTAGACCTGCTTTGGAAAAAAACTGAAGTAAGCAGTGTGATGGATGCAACTTTGGTGTAATGGGTCACCATGTCAAAAGCATGCAGGCAATCATAATTTTTTTCTTGCCTCGATATATGACAAGTGGTCAACTGATTTATATTCTTGCATATTCTTTTTATTGTTGAAGACTGGGTAAACTAGTGAACATGGAAGATAATGTTCTGTACAACTGGCACACAAATGCAGTTGTTCCCAGAGAGTCATTGTCTGCAGTTTCCACATTTTGGGTCTGCCGTACAAAAGGATGACATACGACCAAACGTAAACATCAGATACACCTCATGTAGAGCAGGACATAAGGTTTTATGTCAGACATGCACAGCATAGCTTTAACTTTCTCTTAAAGTGCCTGTATCTGTATGGTTAACCTTAGGACCTTTACGCACATGTCAGACAAAAAACGTATACCTTGACATTCGAGATTAACACATAGCACCTTGTATTTCTGGAGTGTAAGGTCTCTGAATGATATATCTTTACGCCATATTCAAAGTTTTATGTGGGCAATAGTAGGTCACCCAGTTGATCACATGTATGAAAAACATGAGATTGTAACAGCAGAGGTGATCGTAATAGTGATAGTGATCCATAGTGCATTTTCCCCAATGAATCAACTTTCTCAGGTTTATCTTCTATGCAGTTGGCCCACTGCCCCTCTCAGTTGTGGTGGTGGTGGTGGTGGTGGTGGTGGTGGTGTTGTGCAGCCAGACAAGAGAGATCTGCATGCATGTACAGTTCTTAGCCATCCCTGGTCTATGGTATTAGTCCGGAAAGCACCAGTGACCACTCAAATGCACAGTGATGGACAGGTTCTAACAGACACAAAATTGAAGGTGCCACCATGCCATAAACATGACTCGGCAAATATGGAGAAGTGTTGCATGCTCTGGACTCCAAGAGATGTGGGTAAAGGAGGAGAGATGTCAAGTTTCCAGATACAGAGTGTCTTTAGTTGATGAATATGATGCAGCCAAGTCAGCTTCATATTGAAGACAGCCCAAAAAAAATGGGACTTCACAACAACGTCCAAGGGCTGGGTACCCAAACAGAGTTTTGGTTCAGGATGGACTGTGGTACGGCAACAGAAATGCAATATCCACATTTTTGTAGGAGAGAACTGGAAACCATGGGTAAAAGTCCAATTAGGGGCCCTCTGGATGACACCTTGGGGCCGGCTTTTAGCTGAGGCTACACAGTGAGAGCTGTACGAAATGCAAAAGCTGACGACACACAGTGCTTGGTTGAGCAATGGTCACTAGCCCACTGATGACGATGTGGAAGAATGCATCCTACAGAGTCCAGTGGGATGCATTCTCTTGGAACCACACAGAGATGAGTAAAGTACCAACTCAAACCCTGAACAACCTGTCAGATAAAAACTGATGAATAAAAACCTGTTGAGAGCCTGAAAAGTGACTAGGAAGGAAGTTGTTAGTTTGGGATCCATCAGGCGTTGGGAAAGGCAATGTTCAATAGTGGTCAGGCCATGGGCATTAGGAATGTTCGTGTAAAGGGAGGTGGCATCAATAGTGGTGAGCGGGGCACCATATAGTAAACAGACAGGAACTGTGGAGAATCAGTGGAGGAAAGGGCTGGTATCTTTTATACAAGAGGGTAAGTTCCGGGTAATAAGATCATTGACGCCATGAAAAACTTTACCCTCACCCACAATTACTTCTCCTTTGAACGCATTACCCACAAACAAATCCTGCATATGGCTGTAGGTACCTGCATGGCACCATCCTATGCCAGCCTATTCATGAGCCGTATAGAGGAATCCTTCCTATAAACCCCGAATCCTAAACCCCTCATCTTGTTCAGATTCATTGTTGACATTTTTGCAATCTGGATTGAGGGTGAGGACACCCCTATCTACATTCTGCCAGAACCTCAACAACTTCTCCCCCATTTGCTTCACCTGTTCCTACTCAACCCAACAAGCCACCTTCGTAGATGTAGATCTCCACCTCAAAGATGGCCACATCAGTACCTCCATCCATATCAAACCTACTAACCACCAGCAATACCTCCACTTCGACAGCTGCCACCCATTCCATACCAAGAAGTCCCTTCCGTACAGCCTAGCACCTGTGGTCATCGCATCTGCAGTAACGAGCGATCCCTCTCGAAATACATCGGAGGTCTCACGGAAGCCTTCGCAGAACTTAGTTATCCTCCCAACCTTGTAGAAAAACAAATATCCAGTGCTTTATTTTTCCAGTCTTCCTCCACCTCTTGAAGTCCCACTGTCCGGCCACAGAGGAGTATTCCCCTCATAACTCAGTATGATACAGGACTGGAGCAACTGAATTACATTCTCTGCCAGAGTTTCGACTACCCCTTATTGTGCCCTGAAATGAGAAGTGTCCTGCCCACTATTCTTGCCACCTCTCCAACAGTGGTGTTCCACTGCCCACTGAACCTACACAATATATGCTCATCCATCCTTACACAACCACTGCTTCCAACCTCTTACCTCATGGCTCATACCCCAGTACTAGATGCAAGACCTGTCCCATACATCCTCCCACCACCACCTACTCCAGTCCAGTCACAATCACCACCTATCCAATCAGAGGCAGGGCTACCTGTGAAAACAGTCCTTTGATCTACAAGCTGAGCTGTAACCACTGTGCTGCATTCTGTGTGGACATGACAACCAACAAGCTGTCTGTCCGCATGAATGGCCACCGACAAACTGTGGCCATAAAACAAGTGGACCACCATGTTGCTGAGCACACTGCCAAACATGACATCCTTCATTTCAGTGAGTACTTCACAGCCTGTGCCATACGGATCCTTCCCACCAACACCAACTTTCTTGAATTGCGCAGGTCGGAACTTTCCCTGAAATACATCCTACATTCCCGTAACCCTCCTGGCCTCTGTCTTTGTTAGTCACTGTCCTCACCCATCCATCCCCTTCCCTGTTCCCATTCCAGCACTACACAGCTGTCATTCCACCATCACACTTAGTATTTTTACTTCTCTCCTTTTCCGCACCCCCCCCCCCCCCCCCCCACTCCCCTGCCCACCATCTAACCTACAACCCTTACTGAACTATCCCCCCAATTGCTACTCTCATCATGCACTGGTGTTGCTGCTCGCAGTGTGGTTTCAGTTGCCTGAGACTGCAGTCGTGTGCATGTGCGTGTGGTGTTGATGAAGGCCTTATAGGCCAAAAGGTTTATTTGTGACAGTCTTTTTGTTCTGCCTATCTGTGACTCAGTATCTCCAGTATATGGTGCATAGCAACTTTCCTTTTCATAATATTGTTATATTCAAAATAAAAGATATTCAATACTTCTGCTGTCAAACTAAGCTCAAACATATAATACTCACTTTCTTAAATAAATTTCCATTATTCTTCAATTTACAAATTTCTTCTTTTAGTTCACTATTTTCTCTCTGCAGACGTTTAATAATGTACTGACTCCTCAGATGCTCTGACTGTATTTGATGCTCCCTCTCATCCATAGTTTGGTGTAATTCTGCTAGCTAAAAACAAAGCAATAACAAAATGCAATCACCCAATGAAACTAAGAAACAGTTGAAATCTGGTAATATTCCAGAATGTCAAGAAATACGGCCATATCCAAGTAATGAGGAGGATTACTGTAACACATAAGTCTTGTGTGTGAGAAAAGCGTGAGAGCTCATAGTATGGAAGGAAGAGTAGAGTTTTGAGCATGCAAACCTCAAGCTACAGAGAATTCAATGCCACAATTTTCACATTAATTTTTTGTCCAGACCTAAATTTTGCACATACATAACTTCCTTGATTGTGAGGAGAATCTCTAGATTTGTGCTGTTACTATTTCCTCCAATAATGCTCCTTTCTGGTGTATTTATTATAAATAACTTTCACATAACCATCTGGAAACCAGTCATAAAGTCATTTTAGTAGTCTCCCACAAAAATTGCAGCATACTCTCCCACAGACACAGCCATCACTTTGACCAATAGACTGAACATGATTCCATTTTTCTTAACACCCCCAATATCTGTAGGTCTCAAGATTTACAACTTATAAACACAGTCTACATCTGCATTTACATCTCCATCTACACTCTGCAAACCAGTGTTAAGTGCATGGCAGAGGGTACACCTCATTATACCAGTTATTAGGGTTTTTTCCTGATCCATTCAGATATGGAACGCAGGAAGTATGTTTAAACGCCTCTGTGTGTGCTGTAATTAATCTAATCTTGTTCACATGATCCCTATGTGAGCAATGTAAGAGTCATCATTTAAAGTCAGTTCTTGAAACTTTATATGTAGACTTTCTTGGGATAGTTTTCATATTATTCAAGAGTCTGCTAGTTCAATTACTTCAGTGTCTCTGTGACACTCTCCTACAGGTGAAACAAACCTGTGACCATTCATTCATGCTGCCCTTCTCTATACACATTCAATATCCCTTGTTAGTCCATGAACAATATTCTAGAATGTGTCACACGAGTGATTTGTAAGCAGTCTCCTTTGTAATCTGATTGCATTTCTCCAGTATTCTACCAATAAACCAAAGTCTGTCACTTGTTTTACACATGACTGAGCCTATGCATTCATTCCATTTCATATTCCCAGAAAGTGTTTCTCCCAGGTATTTGTAAGAGTTGGTCGATTCCTACTGCAAGTCACTGACATGACAGTGATAGAATACGAAGTTCTCTTTTTTTCATTTTTTGAGGCACACAATTTTATATTTCTGAACATTTAAATCAAGCTACCAATCATTGCACCACTTTGAAATTTTATCACGATCTGACTGAAAATATATGGACTGTAAACTGCTGGCTGCAAGGCTGGAGCTTGGGTGTGATATTGTGACTTCCCGGGGCAAGACTGCCCTCTATTACCGACGGAGCTGTCCATGGCAGGTGACTGGAGATGCTGAGGCTCTGCTACAAAGGTGCTGTGCTCTGCATGGTGACCACAAACAGCACTAGAGGGAAAAGGCAGCCGCACTCCAGGTGGGCAGGCATGGGGCTTCTGGCTCGGCTGACAAATGCTGTCAGTCGTCAGATTGCTGAGCAAGGAGAGGAGCCGTTATGACCTCGAGCATGGAGTGGCCAGGTGCTGGGGCGGCTGAACCTGGTGTTGGCGTTGGTGCTGACACACATACGCACATGCGCTGCCATCACCTGGATCATCAGAGGTACTGTGTATTCTTCAATGGAATGAAGTCAATGCCAGGCTCACCTATGTATTTCCGCGCAGCCCAGCATGATTCACCCCTCCCTCCAAACCATATCTCTGTCATCCTGGCACATTAAGACCCCTGAGATAGAGTTGTCTTCACAGTGTTCGTCCACGTCAAGCACTATGGTTGGGTGAGAGAGTTGGTTTTGGTGAATGGTGAGTGAGGCGGTAGCACTTTATGTGGATTTGGTGGCAACAGCTCAGCACAATGTGGTGCAGTGAATCTAGTTTTATTTATATTATTTTTGGTGTTTGCTCTTGTTGTCAGAATAAACTGTGTGGGATAAGAGTACATAATGTTTAGAGCTACTTTTGTGAAGCCAGAGGAACCTGTGGACTTATTTGTGTTTAGAGATAATAGTGGACACGATACTTTAGCACCAGAGGTAATTTGTAATTTGCCTGGACACAATTTCCCATGTACCACAGTTGTAGCAGCTACTTGCCCTGTGTGTAGGCAAACTGGTCATGTGGCTAACAGCTGTAATAAGTGCAGGTACGTGATGATTCACCATAAGAATTAATTTGTGGTTAAATTTATGTGTGTAGGGTGATTAAAGGGGAGTCTGCATTTTTTTGTTCAATACCTGAATTAAGGAAGAACTAGAGTATGTGGTAGAAACATATGCTACTAGTACCACCACCAAAGTGACTGCTGCTTTAACTCAACGAGTGCACACATTAACAAAGAAGCTGGAGCTCAAGAGGCAGAGAAATTTTTAATTTACCTGTGAGTTAGAAGCTGGGAAAGTGAGTTGGTTCAGCTGCAAGAGGAGTTAGATAAAAATAAGTCTGCATTGGGGGTGCCTTCTGTCCCATATGACTCGGCAGTTGTCACATTAATTAAACACTCCTCGGGCAAGACACTGGAGGATGTGACAATTTTTATTAAGAATGTTAGGGATGCTGCAGAAGTGCATGGGTGGTCAGGAGAAATAACTCTGCATGTTGCTAACATGTAGCAGGTGATGCCAAAGCATATGTTGTGTACCACGAGACCTCGAGTAAGGCGCAAACATTTTCAGGAGTGGGCCGCTGGACTCTGCCAGCAGTGCCAAAAGAAAAATAGTGCATGGTTTTTTCAGGAGAGACCAAGTACTTTGTCAATGTGGCACAGCAAGTCTATGAAGTCATTCTCAGATAGAATCTGTAAACTGAATGCAAAGACATATGTTACAGACCCAAAATGCAGAAGCTAGTAGGGTATTGTTGCAAGAGACATACAACAAATGGTTCAAATAGCTCTAAGCACTATGGGACTTAATATCT
The DNA here is from genome assembly GCF_023864345.2 of Schistocerca serialis cubense. Classification (NCBI taxonomy): domain Eukaryota; kingdom Metazoa; phylum Arthropoda; class Insecta; order Orthoptera; family Acrididae; genus Schistocerca; species Schistocerca serialis. The sequence continues at coordinate 392,226,624 of NC_064640.1, forward strand.
GATGCCATCAGTCCCCTAGACTCAGAACTACTTAAACCTAACTAACCTAAGGACATCACACACATCCCTGCCCGAGGCAGGATTCGAACCTGCGACCATAGCTGCAGCACGGTTCCGGACTGAAGCACCTAGAATCATTCGGCCACAGTGGCCAGCAGACGTACAACAGTGCAGTGGACGTTTTTCTGCATTGTGTACCCGCAGAGATGTCACGGAGGGTACTAATGGAAAATTCAGCATCAGCTCTTAAGCTCTAAACACATATAGAGGACGTGGATATCGGCAACAAAGCAAAGAGTGGGTCACTGAGTGTTCACTTCTGAAATCAATTGTTACAAATGTGGTCAGGAGGGGGCACAGAATGAAGTAATGTCAACAATCAGAGTGCTATGCGTGTAATGTGTGGCCCAGTGGGCATCTATAGAAGTAGAAAAGCTGGGAAGCACCGGTAAGGGAAGTAGCCATTAGACACATACAGAAGCATCAGAAGGGAGCCCCAATAGACCATAACACTGCACAAGTTAGTGCACAAACTGAATGCTGTGGGCCTGATGAGTGGCAGCAGAGACTTTCGGTAGTCACAGGGGAGCACATATCTTATCAGTCCAGACCTCATGAGAAAGAAGACTCTGGGGCCACCAAGGTATAGGTTATGGAGGTTGGCAATAATAGTGTGGAATCATTGGGTATGGCAGAATTGGAGTTTTCAGTTGAGAAAACTAAGTTCGGAGAATGGCTGGAGGTACTGCCACGCACAGGCGAAGGTCATTCAAAGATGCTCAGGTTATACTTTCTCAACAAACATCACGCTAAGGTAGATCTTTGGCAATCCACAGTATAACTAAGTGTAATTTTGTTTCCATTGGGGGAAACAGTTGCAACTGAAGCAATGGTGCAGGGCTCGCCTATAATGGAGTGAGACCAACTGAACTGCATATGTTTTCAGTAAAGATGGATTAGCATGATAAAATAACAGCAGTTACAGTGAAGATAGTGTGGGTTTCAGTGGATACCGATTTGTCGAGAGAAACCTTATCAGGGTGTATACGTGGACAAGGAAAAAAGATTCCCAGATTTCTCCCAGATTTCCCGGTTAAAAATACACTTTCTCCCGGGTGAAAACATACTTTTCCCCCGTTAACTGACAGTATATTTTCTCTTGGAACTGTATAAGTCCTTTGAATGATTATGGTTTTATACACGGGAGTACAATTTCCCGGTGCTTTATAAAACTAAACACAGGGAAAAAACGCGTTTTGGAAAGATCTTTATGTGCAGCAACATATAGGCTGCATATTTTCGTATTACGAAAGTATAAATTCGAATTCCACCAAACACCGCACGTTACTTTCCGAAGCACTGAAATCGAGATTGCGATGCGCATTTGTAAGCCAGCCACAGCTCATGTCACGTGATCTCGCCAGCCGATGACAGTGGGGTATTCAGAGCTTAGGGCATGTAATGTAGTCAGCCAATAGCAACATCACTGTTAAGTAGCGCGAACGCACAAACAGAAAAAGTAAATGGTTTAAATTAATATACATAGTGTTGCTACACGAAACGCAAAGCTTACACATATAATATTGGTCTGTAAGATTAATACGCTGCAAGAGAAGCTAACCTTTCACATACAATGTTGGTCTCTTATGCGCGTATTACAAAGTGATCGTAAAATTTTTAATAACGACTTAAATGTCTGATCTTCTGGGCCCGAAATTCATCTAAATGGCTCGTCATCAAAGAGTTGATTTTTAAATGAGAGTCAAACGCTTTGTGATTTAAGAAATTCATCGTACATTATCGCACATAGCTCCGTTGTAACTGCCAGAATGGTACTTTTATGGTAACGCTTTTAAAACCACCATTCGGAATATTTTCCCGTGACCTGTTTGAAATAGGTTCCTTTCCGTAGTTGCCAGAGAGCGCCAGATGACAGGCGTCACCGCGCTTGCGCAGCTACAATGTCGCAGGGAGCCCGTATGTTCATACGTGTAAAACATTAAAAGATCGTACATTATTTCACAGAATAAACAAGACATCACAGGATACTTCAAGAGCATTGGAATTTCGAGACCCATACTAAAATGTCCACATTTAAAGTGCACATTTGTATGTCCATATTCCCAGTTAAGTAGGCCACGACCTGATATTAAGCTTTTCAATGTAGTTTTCGGGATGTAAATTTTCTTGGAGTAGCAGTACTGTGTTATCCCATGTTTGGTTCTTTATTATGGCATAATGCCATACGTGCTAGAAGTTGAAAACATGCACTTGAAATGCAGCGACCAGTGTGTGGAATTAAAAAGAAAATTTCTTAAGCAAACCGACAAAAATAACTTCATTGTTCTGCTTGACTGTCAGAAAGGTGGAAATCAGAAATCTGTTTTGTTTTCATTTGACGTGAGAGCAGTAAACGAAAACAGCAGAGTCACTAAATGTAAACACGGGTCACGTGGAGACTACCCACTACCCCACTGTAACTCAGACTGCTCTGCGCATCAGCCCCAGATATACCATATTTCCGAACCGGTGCAATACCCCGCCACTCCCTTGTGTGTTTGAGATAGCACGTCAAAAATTTAAAAAAATCGAATTTTCAAAAATATGTGCATTCTGTAGCGCACAGTTTTCTGAAGAGTCTGATGCATAAAATGTGTGTGTTCGAGGAAATGTAAGATATGTTATTTGGTCGTAAGTGTGCCGAAGGGCAGTGCCTCGCCTCCTCACACAGAATTCGTACGTCAGTGTGCTTTGCTCTGTGGAATTTTATATTTTGTAATGGATGCCATCAAACCATATTCAGGACAGTGGAAATTAAAATGTCCTGTGGTCCTCTCCTGCTTACAATTGGCCGGTTTGAAATCTGGTCCCTCTTCAGAAAATTTGCACTCTTTATTCCCTATCAGCTAACAACTTGCTGCCCTGTGTGAAATGAAATAAAATATAGGATACATAAACCCAGTAAAGACACGAGACAAGCAAGACAATACACACTTCTTCAATCCTTAGCTCCTAGATTTTTTTCTCTTTAATCTTGCTACAGCTTTACATGGAGTACTTTCCTTTCTGCGAAAGAATCTATTACCTCATCAAAGTTCGTGAAATATTTTGCTACATTAAAAGTCGAAATGCCGTTGTCTAATACTGAAAAAGCTGTTAATGCAAATAGGACCCAAGACTGGTGTGGTTTCCCGATCTGATTAGTCACTCTCTGCTAGATAAAACGAAATAGGCCTTTCTAATACTGCAACAATTGTAATACACGCCAAATAAACGAGACTCTTTTGGCACAAACGGTCTTTTTTGTAACGACAGAATATAATTCACCAAGTACCAATATCAAATGCCTATCAGGCCTACTACAAGCAAAAAGCCAAGAAGTAGTTTCACACTTCACTCATACGCTCCAGTTTCTCAAGTATGAGATCGAAAAGTAGTGGTACGAAATTTTTATACAAACTTAGAATCGTCATATTGTTCCATAATTTATATCATGTCCCCGTTTCTTCTCCTTCCTCGTTCTAGCAAACTGTCTTGTTAGCACTAGTTCTGTAACTGTTCCTGCCAATGTCAAAGATTATTCGCAGGTTAACTCCACTAATTCTGCCAGAATCACCGGTTTAGCCATCCCGTGATTACTCTCCGGTTAGGCGTTGCTACATGTTCATACAACGCGTCTTCCGCGCTTCTTCCAGAATAGAATTTAAAGCGGCTGCTAGCCGGGGACTGTTCAACTGGCCCTTACTAGTATAGCGATCTGCCCAAAAATTTTCTGTAAAAATTTCATTTTCTTGGATACACCGAGAAGGTAATACGTAATCTTTCTTGCCTGTTATTCGTTTATTTCCACTCCTGTAGTCCGAATCTATGGATTTAGCTAGTAATTATAACAACGCTCATCATTCGCAAAACCAATCAACCACACAATCAGACAGCGGTTGTCATTCATCCGTTCGGCCTTACTCCGCTCAGCTCATATAGCCCCTTTTGTCTGTAGGAAACTTTGTTTCTACATGGGACGAGGATTCCCCTGACAGAGACATCATGTACACTATGCACGCATTCACAAATCAACTTCCGATTGATTCAGAAATCAACTTAGAATGTGTTCAAAAATGTTCAAAAACTGACAGGGATGCGTTTCAAAGTCATATGAATAATCGATAGACTAACGTGCGCTGGATGCTAGTCGCTTTGTGAAAGAAGGTTTTTTTCCCTCAATAGTATGAATTTGCTCCCCACCCCCCTCCTAGAACTGGGCCTGCTGCCCATGCAAGAATCTAGCGGCTTGGGCGCTCCAGTAAATTTTTCCCGGTAGCATCTAGCTGCTTGCTGCGACTGCTTATTACACAGCCAACAGCCACATTTTTGTAGCCAGAAGCGGGAAAAGGTACTACTCAACTGTGCATGTGCATGATCCCGCTCGTAACTGCTAAAACGAATCTAATGTAAACAGTTATGACGTCACGTTCATCGGAGGCAATGTGTTCTTACGGAACATTGCATAGTGTTCCTAAAGCCTTTGACACATTTCGCTGTTGGCAGACGCTTGTATGAGCACTGTGTTTTGTTGCTGTATATGGCACATTTTCTTCGCAATTTAAGTTTTATTATCGTGTTTTTCTCTCGTTGATGTTTTATTGTTGCAGTATTATTCTGAAATAGCGGTATACAATAATATCCATTGTTAGAGTATCGGTTCTTTCCCGTGAAAATTATAAAAATTTAACTGAAAATGAAAACTTCCCGGAATTCTAAAAAATTCCCGGGTTTTTCCCGGTTTTCTCCCGGATGAAAAAATTCCCGGGTTTTTCCTGGATCTCCCGGGTCATATACACCCTGCTTATATATATAGCACTGCTCAAGCAATGAAGAGTCGGATAGGTCTCATTGCTTTTTCTGCAGGAGTGTGGCACGAGTAAGTGGAATTAATGAGGAATGGATGATTCCAGTTCGCATGGATAACTTTGGCAGAGGAGAGGTGACTGTAAAAGCGTGCAGTAATAGCCACTCTGGAAGTCTTGGAAGATGAGGACTTAGATAAATCGAGTCTAGATGAAAGCTGCAAACAAACTATTGACATGGAAGTGTTATGAGGGAAAGTGGATCATTTGAAGGACAGTAACTGAAGGGCTATGGAAAAGTAGTTGTTGAGGTTTAGTGATTTATTTTGTACAGATGGAGGTTTACCAGCAACCTCGGTGACAGATCATCATAAATCGACAGGGGATAGCATACCAATTTATAGGAAGCCATACTGTACAGCAACAACTACAAACATTACAGAAGAGTCTATTAAGTAGCCACTATCGGATGGGATCGTAGAACTGGGTGATAGCCCCTGAAGAGCGAACATAGGGGTCATGACGAAGAAATCAGTGGACCAAGGAAACACAGATTTTAGTTGACTACAGATATCTAAATGCATTAACTATTTTGATTACTTATCCAATTCCAGACATCACAGAAACTTTGGATAATTTGAGTGCGTGTTGATTCCTTACAACTATGAGTCTCAGGAGCAGGTACCATCAATTGGAAGTGGTGTCTGAGGATGAGCCGAAAACTGCATTTACGGTTCTGGGTGGCTATTTTCTTTCTAAGCGCATGCCATTTGGACTAAAGAACACACTGGCGACTTCTCAGTGGTTGTTAGCTAGGACATTGAGAGGATTAAAACCAAACACTTGTGTGATGTCTATTCAAATGGTTTACTGGAGTATGTGAGGTGTTTGGAGGATGTCTTTAATACACTACAGTCAGCAAGTTTGACGTTAAGTATAGACAAGTGCCATTTTGCGCGAACTCGGGTACCATACCTGGGACAAGTGATACGGACCAATCCTCATGTTACAAATGCGGTTCAAAATTATCCAACATCACAAACAACTAATCAGGTGCAATCATTCATCTGCCTTTGTATTTATTATAGACGGTTCATGAGGGACTTCACAAAAATAGCCAAACCCTTGAACAAGCTATTGGAAAAGGGGGCGAATTTCCATTGGTTGCAGGAATGCCCAATGACATTTGAAAAATTAAAAGAAATATTAGTTTCAGATCCACTATAGGTTTTTCTGGATTTTGACAAAGAGCTTATCCTTTTGATGCTTCAAATATTGTGTCTTGGAACAGATGGCAGATGATCAAGAACATCTGGTAGCTTACACTTCCAGGCAGTTAAACGGGGTGTAGTGTAACTACTCAACAACAGCGAAACATGTTGGTGGTCATATACAATGTTACGTATTTTTGATGTTACCTGTATGGTAGGAAGTGTAAGGTCATAACGGAACATGCCTCATTGAAATTGTGGGCACTTAAGCTTTGTGAATTTGAGTACAAGATAATCCATATGCCAGGAAGATCACATGCAAAAGCGGACACATTAAATTGTAGGGTAGTGACGTCGAGTACCTTAGGGAAGCATGCGGAAGAGTGGCAGGGGGCACAGGTAAAGGACAAGTACTGGCAGGCACATAAGTCACTGCCACATTTTGTTATGCACGAAGGTTTGTTGTGTAGGACGACAAGGTGCAGACCACTGTGGTGGTTTCAGCAGTTTTTCGGCAAGGTCATGACCATATCTTGTCATATCATGTAGGGTGATGTGCGATGCGAAAGACAGACATATAGCAGCGCAGTTTTGGTGGAGGAACAGGAAGCACGACATGGAGCAGTATGTTACAGATTGCGAACCATGCATGCAAAGAGCCAACACTGCACATCAGAAAGTGTTGTTGTGAGGATTACCACAGGTAATGTTGATGCTGGAGTCCTCCAGTCATTTAATAGAACACCTGCAGGTAATAGGTATGTTCTCAACATCATCAATGATTTTTCTCGACTTTTTGCAACAGTACTGATGCCAGACGTATGGGCTAGCACTGTCGCAAAAGCGTTAGTAAACAACTGGGTATTGAAGTTTGGGGTACACAATACCATAGTTCGTGCACCCATAATTGAGCCGAGACTGCAAAAATGCCCTGTAAAACTGGAGCAGACAAATCCTGTCTGCTCCCCATGTGCTGTGGCTAAGACATTTTAAAATACTTAAAGCCTTAAGTGACTGTACTTTCAGGTACTCAAGATGTAAGCTTAAAGTCAAATATGTGGCCCAGAAACCTCACTGTCTTTAAAACTATGGACAGTGTGCCTCATCCTCAACTCACGAAAGTTTAAAATGGAACGTGAATGTTAAAAAAGAACACACATGCAGACTTCTCAGCAGGAAACTTAAAACAACTCTTCTATACCCATTCATCAAAACGTTGAAGAGTTAGGTGCAACTGACGTGTTGTCGTTGCAAAGCTTGAAGAAGAGAAAAAACAGAAGTCATCCACAAACAAAGAACACTGGAAAGGACTTTTCACTATGGATGTAAAGCTATTAACAGCTATGACAAAGACAGTCACACTTAAAACGCTACCTTGAGGGACACTTTTCTCCTACTCAAAACGATCAGGCAGGACGTCACCGACTCGGTATCTAAAATACCGTGGTGAGAGGAAGGACTGAACAAAAATGGGAAAACAACCATGAAAACCCCATTCGTGAAGCTGCTCCAGGATAAGGTACCTCAAAGTAGTATCGTAGGACTTCTCAATGCCAAAAAATATACCTATAAGGTGATGCCAGCATAGGGAAGCCTGGTGTATAGCCGCCTCCAGGAGGAAAAGGTTATCAAAGGTGGAGCGATACCTCCTGAACCCACACTGAAAGTGACTACAGAGTTGCCTGGATTCTAAGATCCAGACAAGGCAGCGGGTGACCATCTGCTCCAAAGTGTTCCCCATGCAGCTAGTGAGGGAAACACTACGGTAACTACTTGGACATGTATGGTCTTTCCCAGGTTTTAAAAGAGGAATTAAAATTACCTCACGCCACGAGTCGCGAAAGTAACCTGACGACCAAATGGCATTAAAAAGTGCGAGGAGGATATCTGTTGTGAGGTGCCGCAGCATATGTTAATGGATCCTGTCATGACTAGGGGATGTGTCACAAGCTGCAGACAATACAGAATCCAGCTACCACATGGAAAATGAGCAGTTGTAACCTTCATCGGAGGTGGGCCAGAAGTTAAAACTACTTTCAGCAATCACTCTATGGTGCTGCAAACCTGGATCCTGAATGGCTGTTGCAGTAACTGTGGTAAAATACACCGCCATAGTCTGGGCAATGTCTTGTGGATTGGTTTGGAGAGTGCCATTCCCCATTACAGCAGCCATGGGGCACCTGCTGCCTCTCCCAGAAACTTCTAATGGTCTCCCACACAACGGAACTTTTGGTGGAAGGGCGTTCAGGAACTGTTGCCATGACCTCTTCTAGCTCTCTCAAATAATTTGGCGGCACTTTGCCATTTCCACCAGAAAGGCTGCAAGATTCTGCACTCCACCAAGGGACAGGTTGCCTCTTCTGTTGTCCTGTAGACTCTGGAATGGATTTTGCAGTGGTGTGGATGATCATTTTGGCAATTTGATCCACCCATGCCTCGACATTCGCACGATGTTTGAACTGGGCCAACTGGCTATGAAGTGTCCAGTCGGTTCTACCGAGCACGCATTGCAGTGGTTTCCTTTCGAGTTCCACCCCATTTTTCCCGGTAGCATCTAGCTGCTTGCTGCGACTGCTTATTACACAGCCAACAGCCACATTTTTGTAGCCAGAAGCGGGAAAAGGTACTACTCAACTGTGCATGTGCATGATCCCGCTCGTAACTGCTAAAACGAATCTAATGTAAACAGTTATGACGTCACGTTCATCGGAGGCAATGTGTTCTTACGGAACATTGCATAGTGTTCCTAAAGCCTTTGACACATTTCGCTGTTGGCAGACGCTTGTATGAGCACTGTGTTTTGTTGCTGTATATGGCACATTTTCTTCGCAATTTAAGTTTTATTATCGTGTTTTTCTCTCGTTGATGTTTTATTGTTGCAGTATTATTCTGAAATAGCGGTATACAATAATATCCATTGTTAGAGTATCGGTTCTTTCCCGTGAAAATTACAAAAATTTAACTGAAAATGAAAACTTCCCGGAATTCTAAAAAATTCCCGGGTTTTTCCCGGTTTTCTCCCGGATGAAAAAATTCCCGGGTTTTTCCTGGATCTCCCGGGTCATATACACCCTGCTTATATATATAGCACTGCTCAAGCAATGAAGAGTCGGATAGGTCTCATTGCTTTTTCTGCAGGAGTGTGGCACGAGTAAGTGGAATTAATGAGGAATGGATGATTCCAGTTCGCATGGATAACTTTGGCAGAGGAGAGGTGACTGTAAAAGCGTGCAGTAATAGCCACTCTGGAAGTCTTGGAAGATGAGGACTTAGATAAATCGAGTCTAGATGAAAGCTGCAAACAAACTATTGACATGGAAGTGTTATGAGGGAAAGTGGATCATTTGAAGGACAGTAACTGAAGGGCTATGGAAAAGTAGTTGTTGAGGTTTAGTGATTTATTTTGTACAGATGGAGGTTTACCAGCAACCTCGGTGACAGATCATCATAAATCGACAGGGGATAGCATACCAATTTATAGGAAGCCATACTGTACAGCAACAACTACAAACATTACAGAAGAGTCTATTAAGTAGCCACTATCGGATGGGATCGTAGAACTGGGTGATAGCCCCTGAAGAGCGAACATAGGGGTCATGACGAAGAAATCAGTGGACCAAGGAAACACAGATTTTAGTTGACTACAGATATCTAAATGCATTAACTATTTTGATTACTTATCCAATTCCAGACATCACAGAAACTTTGGATAATTTGAGTGCGTGTTGATTCCTTACAACTATGAGTCTCAGGAGCAGGTACCATCAATTGGAAGTGGTGTCTGAGGATGAGCCGAAAACTGCATTTACGGTTCTGGGTGGCTATTTTCTTTCTAAGCGCATGCCATTTGGACTAAAGAACACACTGGCGACTTCTCAGTGGTTGTTAGCTAGGACATTGAGAGGATTAAAACCAAACACTTGTGTGATGTCTATTCAAATGGTTTACTGGAGTATGTGAGGTGTTTGGAGGATGTCTTTAATACACTACAGTCAGCAAGTTTGACGTTAAGTATAGACAAGTGCCATTTTGCGCGAACTCGGGTACCATACCTGGGACAAGTGATACGGACCAATCCTCATGTTACAAATGCGGTTCAAAATTATCCAACATCACAAACAACTAATCAGGTGCAATCATTCATCTGCCTTTGTATTTATTATAGACGGTTCATGAGGGACTTCACAAAAATAGCCAAACCCTTGAACAAGCTATTGGAAAAGGGGGCGAATTTCCATTGGTTGCAGGAATGCCCAATGACATTTGAAAAATTAAAAGAAATATTAGTTTCAGATCCACTATAGGTTTTTCTGGATTTTGACAAAGAGCTTATCCTTTTGATGCTTCAAATATTGTGTCTTGGAACAGATGGCAGATGATCAAGAACATCTGGTAGCTTACACTTCCAGGCAGTTAAACGGGGTGTAGTGTAACTACTCAACAACAGCGAAACATGTTGGTGGTCATATACAATGTTACGTATTTTTGATGTTACCTGTATGGTAGGAAGTGTAAGGTCATAACGGAACATGCCTCATTGAAATTGTGGGCACTTAAGCTTTGTGAATTTGAGTACAAGATAATCCATATGCCAGGAAGATCACATGCAAAAGCGGACACATTAAATTGTAGGGTAGTGACGTCGAGTACCTTAGGGAAGCATGCGGAAGAGTGGCAGGGGGCACAGGTAAAGGACAAGTACTGGCAGGCACATAAGTCACTGCCACATTTTGTTATGCACGAAGGTTTGTTGTGTAGGACGACAAGGTGCAGACCACTGTGGTGGTTTCAGCAGTTTTTCGGCAAGGTCATGACCATATCTTGTCATATCATGTAGGGTGATGTGCGATGCGAAAGACAGACATATAGCAGCGCAGTTTTGGTGGAGGAACAGGAAGCACGACATGGAGCAGTATGTTACAGATTGCGAACCATGCATGCAAAGAGCCAACACTGCACATCAGAAAGTGTTGTTGTGAGGATTACCACAGGTAATGTTGATGCTGGAGTCCTCCAGTCATTTAATAGAACACCTGCAGGTAATAGGTATGTTCTCAACATCATCAATGATTTTTCTCGACTTTTTGCAACAGTACTGATGCCAGACGTATGGGCTAGCACTGTCGCAGAAGCGTTAGTAAACAACTGGGTATTGAAGTTTGGGGTACACAATACCATAGTTCGTGCACCCATAATTGAGCCGAGACTGCAAAAATGCCCTGTAAAACTGGAGCAGACAAATCCTGTCTGCTCCCCATGTGCTGTGGCTAAGACATTTTAAAATACTTAAAGCCTTAAGTGACTGTACTTTCAGGTACTCAAGATGTAAGCTTAAAGTCAAATATGTGGCCCAGAAACCTCACTGTCTTTAAAACTATGGACAGTGTGCCTCATCCTCAACTCACGAAAGTTTAAAATGGAACGTGAATGTTAAAAAAGAACACACATGCAGACTTCTCAGCAGGAAACTTAAAACAACTCTTCTATACCCATTCATCAAAACGTTGAAGAGTTAGGTGCAACTGACGTGTTGTCGTTGCAAAGCTTGAAGAAGAGAAAAAACAGAAGTCATCCACAAACAAAGAACACTGGAAAGGACTTTTCACTATGGATGTAAAGCTATTAACAGCTATGACAAAGACAGTCACACTTAAAACGCTACCTTGAGGGACACTTTTCTCCTACTCAAAACGATCAGGCAGGACGTCACCGACTCGGTATCTAAAATACCGTGGTGAGAGGAAGGACTGAACAAAAATGGGAAAACAACCATGAAAACCCCATTCGTGAAGCTGCTCCAGGATAAGGTACCTCAAAGTAGTATCGTAGGACTTCTCAATGCCAAAAAATATACCTATAAGGTGATGCCAGCATAGGGAAGCCTGGTGTATAGCCGCCTCCAGGAGGAAAAGGTTATCAAAGGTGGAGCGATACCTCCTGAACCCACACTGAAAGTGACTACAGAGTTGCCTGGATTCTAAGATCCAGACAAGGCAGCGGGTGACCATCTGCTCCAAAGTGTTCCCCATGCAGCTAGTGAGGGAAACACTACGGTAACTACTTGGACATGTATGGTCTTTCCCAGGTTTTAAAAGAGGAATTAAAATTACCTCACGCCACGAGTCGCGAAAGTAACCTGACGACCAAATGGCATTAAAAAGTGCGAGGAGGATATCTGTTGTGAGGTGCCGCAGCATATGTTAATGGATCCTGTCATGACTAGGGGATGTGTCACAAGCTGCAGACAATACAGAATCCAGCTACCACATGGAAAATGAGCAGTTGTAACCTTCATCGGAGGTGGGCCAGAAGTTAAAACTACTTTCAGCAATCACTCTATGGTGCTGCAAACCTGGATCCTGAATGGCTGTTGCAGTAACTGTGGTAAAATACACCGCCATAGTCTGGGCAATGTCTTGTGGATTGGTTTGGAGAGTGCCATTCCCCATTACAGCAGCCATGGGGCACCTGCTGCCTCTCCCAGAAACTTCTAATGGTCTCCCACACAACGGAACTTTTGGTGGAAGGGCGTTCAGGAACTGTTGCCATGACCTCTTCTAGCTCTCTCAAATAATTTGGCGGCACTTTGCCATTTCCACCAGAAAGGCTGCAAGATTCTGCACTCCACCAAGGGACAGGTTGCCTCTTCTGTTGTCCTGTAGACTCTGGAATGGATTTTGCAGTGGTGTGGATGATCATTTTGGCAATTTGATCCACCCATGCCTCGACATTCGCACGATGTTTGAACTGGGCCAACTGGCTATGAAGTGTCCAGTCGGTTCTACCGAGCACGCATTGCAGTGGTTTCCTTTCGAGTTCCACCCCATTTTTCCCGGTAGCATCTAGCTGCTTGCTGCGACTGCTTATTACACAGCCAACAGCCACATTTTTGTAGCCAGAAGCGGGAAAAGGTACTACTCAACTGTGCATGTGCATGATCCCGCTCGTAACTGCTAAAACGAATCTAATGTAAACAGTTATGACGTCACGTTCATCGGAGGCAATGTGTTCTTACGGAACATTGCATAGTGTTCCTAAAGCCTTTGACACATTTCGCTGTTGGCAGACGCTTGTATGAGCACTGTGTTTTGTTGCTGTATATGGCACATTTTCTTCGCAATTTAAGTTTTATTATCGTGTTTTTCTCTCGTTGATGTTTTATTGTTGCAGTATTATTCTGAAATAGCGGTATACAATAATATCCATTGTTAGAGTATCGGTTCTTTCCCGTGAAAATTACAAAAATTTAACTGAAAATGAAAACTTCCCGGAATTCTAAAAAATTCCCGGGTTTTTCCCGGTTTTCTCCCGGATGAAAAAATTCCCGGGTTTTTCCTGGATCTCCCGGGTCATATACACCCTGCTTATATATATAGCACTGCTCAAGCAATGAAGAGTCGGATAGGTCTCATTGCTTTTTCTGCAGGAGTGTGGCACGAGTAAGTGGAATTAATGAGGAATGGATGATTCCAGTTCGCATGGATAACTTTGGCAGAGGAGAGGTGACTGTAAAAGCGTGCAGTAATAGCCACTCTGGAAGTCTTGGAAGATGAGGACTTAGATAAATCGAGTCTAGATGAAAGCTGCAAACAAACTATTGACATGGAAGTGTTATGAGGGAAAGTGGATCATTTGAAGGACAGTAACTGAAGGGCTATGGAAAAGTAGTTGTTGAGGTTTAGTGATTTATTTTGTACAGATGGAGGTTTACCAGCAACCTCGGTGACAGATCATCATAAATCGACAGGGGATAGCATACCAATTTATAGGAAGCCATACTGTACAGCAACAACTACAAACATTACAGAAGAGTCTATTAAGTAGCCACTATCGGATGGGATCGTAGAACTGGGTGATAGCCCCTGAAGAGCGAACATAGGGGTCATGACGAAGAAATCAGTGGACCAAGGAAACACAGATTTTAGTTGACTACAGATATCTAAATGCATTAACTATTTTGATTACTTATCCAATTCCAGACATCACAGAAACTTTGGATAATTTGAGTGCGTGTTGATTCCTTACAACTATGAGTCTCAGGAGCAGGTACCATCAATTGGAAGTGGTGTCTGAGGATGAGCCGAAAACTGCATTTACGGTTCTGGGTGGCTATTTTCTTTCTAAGCGCATGCCATTTGGACTAAAGAACACACTGGCGACTTCTCAGTGGTTGTTAGCTAGGACATTGAGAGGATTAAAACCAAACACTTGTGTGATGTCTATTCAAATGGTTTACTGGAGTATGTGAGGTGTTTGGAGGATGTCTTTAATACACTACAGTCAGCAAGTTTGACGTTAAGTATAGACAAGTGCCATTTTGCGCGAACTCGGGTACCATACCTGGGACAAGTGATACGGACCAATCCTCATGTTACAAATGCGGTTCAAAATTATCCAACATCACAAACAACTAATCAGGTGCAATCATTCATCTGCCTTTGTATTTATTATAGACGGTTCATGAGGGACTTCACAAAAATAGCCAAACCCTTGAACAAGCTATTGGAAAAGGGGGCGAATTTCCATTGGTTGCAGGAATGCCCAATGACATTTGAAAAATTAAAAGAAATATTAGTTTCAGATCCACTATAGGTTTTTCTGGATTTTGACAAAGAGCTTATCCTTTTGATGCTTCAAATATTGTGTCTTGGAACAGATGGCAGATGATCAAGAACATCTGGTAGCTTACACTTCCAGGCAGTTAAACGGGGTGTAGTGTAACTACTCAACAACAGCGAAACATGTTGGTGGTCATATACAATGTTACGTATTTTTGATGTTACCTGTATGGTAGGAAGTGTAAGGTCATAACGGAACATGCCTCATTGAAATTGTGGGCACTTAAGCTTTGTGAATTTGAGTACAAGATAATCCATATGCCAGGAAGATCACATGCAAAAGCGGACACATTAAATTGTAGGGTAGTGACGTCGAGTACCTTAGGGAAGCATGCGGAAGAGTGGCAGGGGGCACAGGTAAAGGACAAGTACTGGCAGGCACATAAGTCACTGCCACATTTTGTTATGCACGAAGGTTTGTTGTGTAGGACGACAAGGTGCAGACCACTGTGGTGGTTTCAGCAGTTTTTCGGCAAGGTCATGACCATATCTTGTCATATCATGTAGGGTGATGTGCGATGCGAAAGACAGACATATAGCAGCGCAGTTTTGGTGGAGGAACAGGAAGCACGACATGGAGCAGTATGTTACAGATTGCGAACCATGCATGCAAAGAGCCAACACTGCACATCAGAAAGTGTTGTTGTGAGGATTACCACAGGTAATGTTGATGCTGGAGTCCTCCAGTCATTTAATAGAACACCTGCAGGTAATAGGTATGTTCTCAACATCATCAATGATTTTTCTCGACTTTTTGCAACAGTACTGATGCCAGACGTATGGGCTAGCACTGTCGCAGAAGCGTTAGTAAACAACTGGGTATTGAAGTTTGGGGTACACAATACCATAGTTCGTGCACCCATAATTGAGCCGAGACTGCAAAAATGCCCTGTAAAACTGGAGCAGACAAATCCTGTCTGCTCCCCATGTGCTGTGGCTAAGACATTTTAAAATACTTAAAGCCTTAAGTGACTGTACTTTCAGGTACTCAAGATGTAAGCTTAAAGTCAAATATGTGGCCCAGAAACCTCACTGTCTTTAAAACTATGGACAGTGTGCCTCATCCTCAACTCACGAAAGTTTAAAATGGAACGTGAATGTTAAAAAAGAACACACATGCAGACTTCTCAGCAGGAAACTTAAAACAACTCTTCTATACCCATTCATCAAAACGTTGAAGAGTTAGGTGCAACTGACGTGTTGTCGTTGCAAAGCTTGAAGAAGAGAAAAAACAGAAGTCATCCACAAACAAAGAACACTGGAAAGGACTTTTCACTATGGATGTAAAGCTATTAACAGCTATGACAAAGACAGTCACACTTAAAACGCTACCTTGAGGGACACTTTTCTCCTACTCAAAACGATCAGGCAGGACGTCACCGACTCGGTATCTAAAATACCGTGGTGAGAGGAAGGACTGAACAAAAATGGGAAAACAACCATGAAAACCCCATTCGTGAAGCTGCTCCAGGATAAGGTACCTCAAAGTAGTATCGTAGGACTTCTCAATGCCAAAAAATATACCTATAAGGTGATGCCAGCATAGGGAAGCCTGGTGTATAGCCGCCTCCAGGAGGAAAAGGTTATCAAAGGTGGAGCGATACCTCCTGAACCCACACTGAAAGTGACTACAGAGTTGCCTGGATTCTAAGATCCAGACAAGGCAGCGGGTGACCATCTGCTCCAAAGTGTTCCCCATGCAGCTAGTGAGGGAAACACTACGGTAACTACTTGGACATGTATGGTCTTTCCCAGGTTTTAAAAGAGGAATTAAAATTACCTCACGCCACGAGTCGCGAAAGTAACCTGACGACCAAATGGCATTAAAAAGTGCGAGGAGGATATCTGTTGTGAGGTGCCGCAGCATATGTTAATGGATCCTGTCATGACTAGGGGATGTGTCACAAGCTGCAGACAATACAGAATCCAGCTACCACATGGAAAATGAGCAGTTGTAACCTTCATCGGAGGTGGGCCAGAAGTTAAAACTACTTTCAGCAATCACTCTATGGTGCTGCAAACCTGGATCCTGAATGGCTGTTGCAGTAACTGTGGTAAAATACACCGCCATAGTCTGGGCAATGTCTTGTGGATTGGTTTGGAGAGTGCCATTCCCCATTACAGCAGCCATGGGGCACCTGCTGCCTCTCCCAGAAACTTCTAATGGTCTCCCACACAACGGAACTTTTGGTGGAAGGGCGTTCAGGAACTGTTGCCATGACCTCTTCTAGCTCTCTCAAATAATTTGGCGGCACTTTGCCATTTCCACCAGAAAGGCTGCAAGATTCTGCACTCCACCAAGGGACAGGTTGCCTCTTCTGTTGTCCTGTAGACTCTGGAATGGATTTTGCAGTGGTGTGGATGATCATTTTGGCAATTTGATCCACCCATGCCTCGACATTCGCACGATGTTTGAACTGGGCCAACTGGCTATGAAGTGTCCAGTCGGTTCTACCGAGCACGCATTGCAGTGGTTTCCTTTCGAGTTCCACCCCATTTGACAGGTGAATCCAGATTGGGAAGTGATCTCTTCCGTGCAAGTCATTGACCACTTCACATTGAGCAGTGTGATCAAAAGCTGGAGAGCAAAGCGAGAGATCAGTGGCAGAGAACGACCCAGTTTCTGTGCAGATGTGACTGCTCTGTCCCGCATTTAGCAAGTATTCGCATCATGACACAAGAAGCCTCTCAATTGCTCTACCCCCGGGGCAGGTAGTTGCAGAGCCCCAAAGCACATTTTGTGCATTAAAATCACCTCAGAGGTTGAAGGGACAGGGGAGCTGTGTAATGAGGTCGGTTAGGGCCTCTTTGTCAAGTGCAGCTCTTGGGGGCAAGTAAAGGGAAAATATTGTCAAAGGATGATGCACGAGCACTGATAAAACAACTGCTTGTAAGGTAGTTTTAAGTGAGAGAGGTGAGGAGTGGTAGTTTGTACTGACTAAAACACCTACACTCCTCTAGCTCTTTCTCCACTCAGGTCGTCTTTTTTGTGGAGTACATATCCTTTTCGCTCGGCATTCTTCTGTAGCACCACATTTCGAAAGCTTCTATTCTCTTCTTGTCTAAACTACTTACTGTCCATGTTTCACTTGCATACATGGCTACACTCCATACAAATACCTTCAGAAAAGACTTCGTGAGAGTTAAATCTATACTCGATGTTAACAAATTTCTCTTCTTCAGAAACGCTTTCCTTGCTATTGCCAGTCTACATTTTATATCCTCTCCACTTCGACCATCATCACTTATTTTGTTCCCCAAATAGCAAAATTCCTTTACTACTTTAAGTGTCTCATTTGCTAATCTAATTCCCGCAGCATCACCTGATTTAATTCGACTACATTCCATTATCCTCGTTTTGCGTTTCTTGATGTTCATCTTATATCCTCCTTTCAAGACACCGTCCATTCCATTCAGCTGCTCTTCCAGGTCCTTTGCTGTCTCTGACAGAATTACAATGTCATTGGCGAACCTCAAAGTTTTTATTTCTTCTCCATGGATTTTAATACCTAATCCTAATTTTTCTTTTGTTTCCTTTATTGCTTGTTCAATATACAGATTGAATAACATCGGGGAGAGGCTACAACCCTGTCCCACTCCCTTCCCAACCACTACTTCCCTTTCATGTCCATCGACTCTTGTAACTGCCAGCTGGTTTCTGTACAAATTGTAAATAGCCTTTCGCTCCCTGTATTTTACCCCTGCCACCTTCAGAATTTGAAAGAGAGTATTCCAGTCAACGTTGTCAAAAGCTTTCTCTAAGTCTACAAATGCTAGAAACGTAGGTTTGCCTTTCCTTAATCTATTTTCTAAGATAAGTCGTAAGGTCAGTATTGCCTCACGTGTTCCAACATTTCTACAGAATCCAAACTGATCTTCCCCAAGGTCGGCTTCTACCAGTTTTTCCATTTGTCTGTAAAGAATTCGTGTTAGTATTTTGCAGCAGTGGTTTATTAAACTGATAGTTTGGTAATTTTCACATCTGTCAACACCTGCTTTCTTTGGGACTGTAATTATTATATTCTTCTTGAAGTCTGTGGGTATTTCGCCTGTCTCATACATCTTGCTCAATAGATGGTAGAGTTTTGTGAGGCCTGGCTCTCCCAAGGCTGCCAGTAGTTCTAACAGAATGTTGTCTACTTCCAGGGCCTTGTTTCGACTTAGGTCTTTCAGTGCTCTGCCAAACTCTTCACGCAGTATCATATCACCTATTTCATCTTCATCTACATCCTTTTCCATTTCCATAATATTGCCCTCAAGTACATCGCCCTTGTATAGACCCTCTATATACTCCTTCCACCTTTCTGCTTTACCTTCTTTGCTTAGAACTGGGTTTCCATCTGAGCTCTTGATATTCATACAAGTGGTTCTCTTTTCTCCAAAGGTATCTTTAATTTTCCTGTAGGCAGTATCTATCTTACCCATAGTGATATGCGCCTCTACATCCTTACATTTGTCCTCTAGCCATCCCTGCTTAGCCATTTTGCACTTTCTGTCAATCTCATTTTTGAGACGTTTGTATTCCTTTTTGCCTGCTTCATTTTTGTATTTTCTCCTTTCATCAATTAAATTCAATATCTCTTCTGTTACCCCAGGATTTCTATTAGCTCTTGTCTTTTTACCTACTTGATCCTCTGCTACCTTCACTATTTCATCTCTCAAAGCTACCCATTCTTCTTCTATGTATTTCTTTCCCCCATTCTTGTAAGTCATTCCCTAATGCTCTCCTTGAAGCTCTCTACAACTTCTGGTTCTTTCAGTTTATCCAGGTCCCATCTCAAATTCCCACCTTTTTGCAGTTTCTTCAGTTTTAATATACAGTTCATAAGCAATAGATTGTGGTCAGAGTCCACATCTGCCCCTGGAAATGTCTTACAATTTAAAACCTGGTTCCTGAATCTCTGTCTTACCATTATATTATCTATCTGAGACCTTCCAGTATCTCCAGGCTTCTTCCATGTATACAACCTTCTTTTATGATTCTTGAACCAAGTGTTAGCTATGATTAAGTTATGCTCTGTGCAAAATTCTACCAGGCAGCTTCCTCTTTCATTCCTTAATCCCATTATATATTCACCTATTACATATTCACCTATTACGTTTCCTTCTCTCCCTTTTCCTACTATTGAGTTCCAGTCACTCATGACAATTAAATTTTCGTCTCCCTTCACTATCTGAATAATTTCTTTTATCTCATCATACATTTCATCAATCTTTTCATCATCTGCAGAGCTAGTTGGCATATAAACTTGTACTACTGTGGTAGGCGTGGGCTTCGTATCTATCTCGGCCACAATAATGCGTTCACTATGCTGTCTGTAGTAGCTAACCTGCACTCCTATTTTCCTATTCATTATTAAACCTACTCCTGCATTACACCTATTTGATTTTGTGTTTATAACCCTGTAGTCACCTGACCGGAAGTCTTGTTCCTCCCGCCCCCGAACTTCACTAATTCCCACTATATCTAACTTTATCCTATCCATTTCCCTTTTTAAATTTTCTAACCTACCTGCCCAATTAAGGGATCTGACACTCCACGCTCCGATCCGTAGAACGTCAGTTTTCTTTATCCTGATAACAACGTCGTCCTGAGTAGTCCCCACCCAGAGATCCGAATGGGGGACTATTTTACCTCCGGGATATTTTACCCAAGAGGACGCCATCATCATTTAACCATACAGTAAAGATGCATGCGCTCGGGAAAAATTATGGCTGTAGTTTCCCCTTGTTTTCAGCCGTTCACAGTACCAGCACAGCACGGCCGTTTTGGTTAGTGTTGCAAGGCCAGATCAGTCAATCATCCAGACTGTTGGGCCTGCAACTACTGAAACGGCTGATGCCCCTCTTCAGGATCCACACATTTGTCTGGCCTCTCAACAGCTACCCCTCCGTTGTGGTTGCGCCTACGGTATGGCTATCTGTATCGCTGAGGCACGTAAGCGTCCCCACCAATGGCAAGGTCAATGGTTCACGGGGGGCAGGGGCGGGGGGGAGGGGGGGGGGGGGAGAATAAGAGATAAGAGACGGAATTCCTCCACATGCGTCCTGAACCCCTGCAACGTCCTGAACCCCTGCAAGTTCCACTGTAGGATGGGAGATATTTCATCGATGTGGTTTTAATTTATCCCTATGTTTGCACTGTGGAAGTGAAGCACTTGTCGAGTGAGCGGGAGTGGAGGGGCTGTCTGGATCCACGGCACCTAACTCCGTGATGTTCACCTAATCAGTCAGAACTTAAAGAATGATGTCTGACAGCACTCAGGACAGCTTTTGACCCAAACATCATGAACCTTCCCCTGCACTCTGTCCCTTAGATGATGAGGGGGAAAGAGGCCGTTGAGAGCCACTCTGCTTGTCGCATGCCTTCTTGACAGTAACTACAGAACTGTTGCTGGTTTTTTCTGTGGCTGCTGCTTGGATTACTTTATCCTTAGTCATTTTGCCTAGGCATGTAAACATGCAAGTACAGGTGCTGCAAGTGGATGGTTGTACAGTGGCAAAGTCTGCGTAAAGCTGGGAGAATTTGTCGCCTTGGATTCAGTATAGGGGATCCACTTTGTGACTTTTAGTTCCTGAATTTTTTCATTCCTCTGCAAAAACAGGGCAGTCAACTCCAGACAGGGTGGCTCCCATAGCAGTTAACGCAGACTGCTGGAGATGGACAGTCAATCCCAGCTTCATGGGGTGCCTTTCCAAATTTCCCACAGGTCACTTCACCCCTGCAACTCAGCATTGTGTGACCAAAATTGTGGACATTTGTAGCACCACATAGGGTTAGGTACATAAGGCCTAAGTTGGCCTCAGCAAATGAATGCTGAGCTCCTGAGGGCAGCAGAGACATAGGGAAAGGAGTATAAATAATGGAGCCCAGAGGCTCAAGTCAAGCAGTTGTGTTGTCATCCTGTCCAAGTTTTGAACCAGAGAGTATGACAACTGTTTAAGTTGCAGGCCAACCACAACAACCATCTGGTGATGGTGTTCGGCAACCAGTCAGCCCCGCTGAATCAACCACCAAGCTCCACTGTACAGGCGCATTGCATCCATGGTGGAGCGGGTCTGAAACTTGGGTTTTGCATGGGGGCAACCCGCAGGGGGGGGGGGGGGGGGACAGCCTACACTCTTGCAGTCTTCGGGGTTAAGGCTGTCCTAAATCACTGACTGAGCTGTCCTGAGCAGGTGACTGGAGCTGCCATGAGACAGCTGCTGGTTGTTTCCCTTTGGTGCTTTGCATGGTGACTACAAGTAGCACTTGAGGGAACAGCCAGTTGCACTCTGGATGGCAGGCATGGGGTTCCCGGCTTGGCTGACAATTGCTGCTGGTCACACTGCTTGGTGAGGACAGGAGCTGTTAAGTTTTCAAGGCTCAAGGCTGGGTGCCAGAGCGGCAGATTCCAGTGTCGTCACCTGACACACGGACACACTCCACGCCGGCATTAACTGAATCAACTGAGGCACTGTGTATTCTTCGACGTAAAGTCAATGCCAAACTTGCCTGTGTATCTCTGCACATCCCAGCACGATTCATCCCTCTCCCCCAAACCACTTGTCTCAGTCATCCTGGCGACCCTGCAGTTTGGGGGGGGGGGGGGGGAATCTTATGATCTTACACTTCGCTTACACTTGTGAGTTTCCTACAGCTGTCGTTATCTGGACTAGATGGAGAGTCACCTAATCTAAAAAGCCATAGTGATGACCCCACACAGAGTCAGCTACTTGGGTATCAGTCTCTGAACTGTAGTGCACACCTGACCCATAGTAGTAAGGAAAGCACACTGCTCGAAAAAGTAAGGATCGTTTTCATTTTGTAAAATGTAACTGAGTCATAAGTAATCTCAATAATAAATTTTCAGATACAGTGTATTGCAAGATGATGGTTTTCCATTCCCACTTGACTACAGAGGAAACCATAGACATTATCGTGTGAAAACTGTTCTCTACCCCTTGATCTCAGTTGATCACAACGCGATAGAAATTGACATAGCAAATTTGTGCTATCATGTAACTTACCAGATATAGATCAATCATTGCAACAAAAAGCTTTTTTGGTGTGACATGAATCAAAATAATGACACTATGTACTATACATGCAATAACAGAATGAATGAAGAAATAGGACTTTTTTTACCTGCCAACCTTGGTCTTTTTTCACTAATAGAAGATTCGAACAATGACGTAGAACAGGGTCCAGTAATGGTTCTGCCTTTTTCTAAGTAATCTATGAGGATTATTCCTCGGGAATTTAAAAAAAAAAAAAAAAACCACAGTGGCCATCACCTTACCAGCCGACACGTGCCTTCCTTGGTGTACTTTCACCAGGCTTTATCCATTGTTTTGACTGCCATTTTGCCTCTGGTGTGTAATGATGGACAATGTTTCATCAACAGTCACATACTAGCACAAAAAATCTTGCCGATAGCAATTAAACATCACTGGACATTGTGTTGCAATGTTGTCCTGGATGCGCATTTAGTTGACTTAGCGATCGTGGCACCCACCTCCACCTCACACATAGCGTTTTCACAGCCACTTCTTTGAGCAGGATATTATGCACTCGTTCAGTTGAGATGTCTACAGTCTCAGTAATCTCTTGAATTTCTATTCAGTGGTGTTGCATTACCGCATCATTGATTGTCAATGGTTTCCTTTGTGGTGACTTCAATTTGACGGCCAGAATACACTTCGTCTTCAGTGCTTGTCCAACCACATTGAAAGTTGTGAATCCAAAAGTAAATGGTCTTAAATGATAGTGCAGAATCCATGTGAAATTCATCCAGTTCTCTTTTGATTTGTGTGGTGGTCCAATGTTTCAAATAAAAATGTTAATAACAACATGAAACACTGTTTTCTCCATTTTCAATCACAGTCAACACACTGACCAAGTCAGACGGCTGTCAACAATGAACTGTAAGCTGTACATTGTTTAAATTCTTTACACAATCCTTGGAATAATCAAAGCAACCAACCACAATGGCACCACAAAAATGTTCCATTTTTTCATGAACATTTACCACTTATCTAACCACCCTCATACAGTAATAAACTTAAAAAGCGTAAAGATAAAACAGCAGATTAAGGAGTACAGTAAAGCAAACAGTGTGGCAGTAAAACAGTCTGACAACTAAGAATGCATGATGACCATGAGTCAGATGGACACCTGTTGTGATAGGAATAAAATTGATCGATGACGCTGGCATGCTATTTGGCGTGGAGCGCAGACAGATGCTCGGACATATTGTCAGATAATCCAAGGAATCAGGTAACTGAAGTTCAGGTAATCAAGGTTCTACTGTGTGTAACAATTTTTTTTTTCTTTTTTTTTTTTTTTTTGCAGGTATACGTCTGCAGTTTGATGTACACTGAAATTTTCATGCCACAATATTTTAGATCACTATTAGAGGAGCCAGAACAAAATGGTTGAGAGCACTGACAAAGGGGAATATCATGCAGTAATTTGTTTTTAGCATTTCAAGTGGAAAAACACTGCATTAATTCATGCTGAGATGATGGAAGTGTATAACAACAATGACCATCATGTGACAGCGGTTAGATGACACTGATGCTTTCAGGGTGGTCAAACAGTTTTAATGGCTAACAACAACGTGATACACCCTCTTTCTGTGAATGACTGGGAACTGCAAGAGAGGAGAAGGCACTAGAGCTCAAAGACCAGCATATCAGAAATGAGGCGAAAGAGTGAAAAGTGATAAACAGTCATAGATCAGTTTACTGTACATCTTGCACAACATTTTAACCCTCAGGCAGGCACATCGATTTCCATAACACAAGTGGACACACTGCGTACTTTGTACACATGTAAGGAATAGCTGTCTTCATGTTACCTAGGTGACATGTATCAGCAAAAGCACAGTTTAATCTTAGTTTCATTAAACACCAACAAAATAAACTTATATTATATGAGCTAAATCACTGTTTAATTAAACAATAATAAAATAAAATTTCATTGTATCACTATGTTGGCGTGTACATGTGTTATCCAACAATTACGACCCACATGGAGCATTAAACAGTGGAGCTGCATCAGATCCCAGCCAAAGGCTTATTCAATTACTATTTATCTCACAGAGAACTGCCTCATTGTGGGATTGTGGTGCACTCGGAATCTCGGTCATTCTCTTGTACGAGTCCTGAATTTTTTCTTACCTAGTTCACAATTAATTTTGTATTACTGCTCCTCACTTGGACGTATGACAACACAACTTATCACTGTGTTAGCTGAAGCAATAACAAGGGAATAGGTATGGCCTCGCAATTGTAAAACAAGGGAACTGTACAAGACAATGTTACTTGTGGCTGGCACACTCTATACATAAGTGCGCCTGCTCAAGGGTTAAATATGACAAGAGGGGATGTTTTGTTGTTCCCAATATCAATTCAGCACAGGATGCTGTTTCACATACTGTTCCTTTGCACTATCAAATTTTGCCTCATCCCCAGCCCTCTCAAATTCTCCTGACAAGGCACCTAGTGGCTGCTTCATCTTTCTTCAAATGAAGAAGCCATTGTGGGATAGGTATATCCAAAACAACAACAAGGTGAATTTTGAGGTGGAAAGTTTCCTTTGTTTTTATTATTATTTCTTTCCTTTCTCAAACGTTATGTCTGGTTAAAAATGGAAAGTTACGCGAAACTTGATCAAGAGTGACTTCCTTTTAACTGTACGGTATATGTAACATTGCATTTACGAACTTTCGGGTGATTGAACATGTATCAATAATTACAGATTTCTGTAGTTGTGTATATACGTTTGTATGTAGCTGTATTGTGTTGATGTACTTGTGGATATTGTGTGGTATGACTCCTGTAGTTGATAGTATAATTGGTATGTCCTTGATTTCCTCGGCCAGTTGGATGAATTTTTCAATTTTTTCTCCCGTTTTCTTCTGTATATTTGTTGTATTGGGTATGGATATTTCGATTAGTTGTGTAAATTTCTTCTTTTTATTGATGGGTACGATGTCAGGTTTGTTATGTGGTGTTGTTTCATCTGTTATAATGGTTCTGTTCCAGTATAATTTGTATTCATCATTCTCCAGTACATTTTGTGGTGCATACTTGTATGTGGGAACGTGTTGTTTTATTAGTTTATGTTGTATGGCAAGTTGTTGATGTATTATTTTTGCTACATTGTCATGTCTTCTGGTGTATTCTGTATTTGCTAGTGTTGTACATCCGCTTGTGATGTGATCTACTGTTTCTATTTGTCGTTTGCAAAGTCTGCATTTATCTGTTGTGGTATTGGGATCTTTAATAATATGCTTGCTGTAATATCTGGTGTTTATTGTTTGACCCTGCACTGCAATCATGAATCCTTCCATCTCACTGTATATATTGCCTTTTCTGAGCCATGTGTTGGATGTGTCTTGGTCGATGTGTGGCTGTGTTAGATGATACGGGTGCTTGCCATGTAGTGTTTTCTTTTTCCAATTTATTTTCTTCGTATCTGTTGATGTTATGTGATCTAAAGGGTTGTAGAAGTGGTTATGAAATTGCAGTGGTGTAGCCGATGTATTTATATGAGTGATTGCTTTGTGTATTTTGCTAGTTTCTGCTCGTTCTAGAAAGAATTTTCTATAATTGTCTACCGGTCCATAATGTAGGTTTTTTATGTCTATAAATCCCCTTCCTCCTTCCTTTCTGCTTAATGTGAATCTTTCTGTTGCTGAATGTATGTGACGTATTCTGTATTTGTGGCATTATGATCGTGAAAGTGTATTGAGTGCTTCTAGGTCTGTGTTACTCCATTTCACTACTCCAAATGAGTAGGTCAATATTGGTATAGCATAAGTATTTATAGCTTTTGTCTTGTTTCTTGCTGTCAATTCTGTTTTCAGTATTTTTGTTAGTCTTTGTCTATATTTTTCTTTTAGTTCTTCTTTAATATTTGTATTATCTATTCCTATTTTTTGTCTGTATCCTAGATATTTATAGGCATCTGTTTTTTCCATCGCTTCTATGCAGTCACTGTGGTTATGCAATATGTAATCTTCCTGTTTAGTGTGTTTTCCCTTGACTATGCTATTTTTCTTACATTTGTCTGTTCCAAAAGCCATATTTATATCATTGCTGAATACTTCTGTTATCTTTAGTACTTGGTTGAGTTGTTGATTTGTTGCTGCCAGTAGTTTTAGATCATCCATGTATAGCAAATGTGTGATTTTGTGTTGGTATGTTCCAGTAATATTATATCCATAATTTGTATTATTTAGCATGTCGGATAGTCGGTTCAGAGCAAGGCAGAACCAGAAAGGACTTAATGAGTCTGCTTGGTATATTCCACACTTAATCTGTATTGGCTGTGATGTGATAGTATTTGAATTTGTTTGGATATTAAGTGTGGTTTTCCAATTTTTCATTACTATGTTTAGGAACTGTATCAATTTATGATCTACTTTGTATATTTCCCAATATTTGTAGCTTTTTGGTAATCAATGTATGCGTAGTGTAGCGACCTTTGTTTAGTTTTAGCTTGATATGTCACCTCTTCATCTATTATCAGTTGCTCTTTACATCCCTGTGCTCCTTTGCAGCAGCCTTTTTGTTCTTAATTTATAACTTTGTTCTGTGTTGTATGTGTCATTAATTTCTGTGTAATGACTGAAGTTAATATTTTGTTTATTGTTGGTAGGCATGTTACGGGGTGATATTTTGCTGGGTTTGCTGTGTCTGCTTGATAATAATAATTATAATAATTATTATTATTATTTTTGAACAGCCAAAATGCAGACTTCTACAACCGAAGTTTCCACCAAGGGCTAGCACCACTACTAGGTTTCATGGTAACAGGTTGATTTTTTGATGTGATAATTAAAGCAATATTGTAATACTGGCTTTACTTCATTTCAAACTTACACAACACTGCACTGTTATTAACATACGTTAAGTTTTTTTTATTGTTAGTTTGTTTATTGTTGTTTGGCTTTCAAAGATTTTCACTATTCTAGAAAATAAAAATTTTATTACTTTCATGACTATACATTTATGAGTTCTACCGTCCACTTCATTCAAATACCCAAATAAATGCAAATAGTAATTCAAACAGGACTCGCCTAGCACTGCTACTTATGAAGAATTATTTAATTAATGTTTTCTGAATTTACAGTCAGATAAAAATATAACTGCTATTCTTAATATTATAATTTATTTTCAATTATTCAAAAAAGACAAAGAAAATGCTTAACATTTAGTGGAAAGCATTTTTATTTGTATCAAAACATGGCCAAAAACTTTTCAAGTGTAGGAGAATATTCTACAGAAAAAAACTTTTAGGGGCTGTGAAACAATGCTGGCACGGTGGGTTGATTCAACTACCAAACATACTGATTGTTGTTAATTGTATGCTACTCCAATCTTGTCCACAGTCAATGCCTCTTCCTGATACTAAACACAAATATGATAACAGCAAGTATATTGTAAAGAATAGCAGCCAGAGTCAAAGATCGGTATACAGCACTAACATGAATGAAAAGTAATATGCAATATTTCCAGCTTACGATGAGAATGCGCACAAAAGGAATTATTTCTCAAAATATTACACAAAAATAGTCTTATCTGTGCTCAGTTCTATTACAAGACAACATAAAAGTTATCCTTATGTGTTACTAGTGAACCTGGCAATGCTTTGTAATTACTAAATACATATGGGAACTGGATATACATCCTAATATCCTCCTCACTCCTTTCTCTCCAAGTGTTTACTCCACCTCCACCCCCTCTCTGTCCATCTCCTCTTCCGCCCCCTATGGTCCCCCTCTTTCTACCACCTCTTCCCCTCTCTCTGTCCCCCCCCCCCCCCCCCCCCCTGCCCTCCATCCATCTCCTCTTCTCCCACTTTCCGATTTTGAGACTTGTTCATTGTTAGTGCCAACAAAAAACATGACTAGGAACAGAAGACCCTTAAAACGAACGGGTACATCGGTTGGGATCATACGTATATGGGGTATGAGAGACTTCTCCTGCTGATCGATCTGTGAGGATAGTTGCCTCAATGACAGTATTTTGCATAATTTTAATCTGCAAATGAGTATGATTATAAAGTTTGGGATGGTTCAGATTATGTATCAGTACTCTAATCTTAAGGTGCTAACACAATAACACAACTTTGTTTTTTGTAAAATTGATGGCAAGGAAGAGAATCAAACAGCATATCTTTGTGAATACTATTTTTGTTTAAAACTATACATGATGAGAAAGAATGTATATGGGAGAAACAGCGTGTCTAATGGTTTACAAGCCCTGCTATTGTAGTTGAAACTGACAGCAGAAAAGAAAACAAATCCACCCCTTTTCATTGCACAACATTTTCTTTCTTACAGTCAGTTTAACAGAAAAGCTAAACATTGTTGTTTAAATAAATATATAGCCTACGTCCATCTCAGTGTTTATTACAGTACCATGTAAAAATTTGAAACAAATCGGTCAAGTACTCTGCCCCTCCCCCCCTTTTTTTTTTTTAACAACCTTACACATCTACTTGTCTATATATATTACTAGAAGATCAGTTAGAGATGCACTGCATAGATTCTTAACAGGGAAAATTTTGCTGGTCGTCACTACTGTCGAATGGTTAATCTACAGGTTTTCTACATAAAAGAGCAAAGCTTTGATTCAGCGTTAAGTTACAACAGTTTTTATCTGTTCCTTGGTTGCCATTAAGAGACACACACTATATGGAAAGTAGCTATTCTGAAGGTGTGAGTTAATTTTCCACAGCAGGTATGACTTTTTAGGCTGGTGGCAAATATGATAAATGCTTGTGAAACATTTGCTGTTATCCCAACCACTGAGACAGCTCCGACAACTACTACTGCCACGACCAACAACAACAACAACAACAACAATAATAATAATAAGAATAATAATAATAAATTAATACCCTCACAGTGTAGCAGAATAGTGAAGGTCACTAAAAGCTGAAAATTCAGTTGATACAGCAGCAGCAGCATCAGCAGCAGCAGCAGCAGCAGCAGGAAACACTCAGGTTTTCTAATGATTATATTATAGAACGCAAAGCATGGGGAGGCTATACCCAACAGCCCACAGATTTCCACACACTTGAACATTGAAAAGTAAACCCTGTTAAAAGGGTTCAGGTCACTAAGCCTTAGTTTTCAAATTAGTAGAGAACTATAATGTGTACTGTACAAGCAACCACTTCTTTTGATCTGTGAATGCACTGAATGATGAATGTCATGAAAGAATTTAAATACATGAATCTTCTGCACCATGCATATTGGATAATGAATCACTGGTACATGCACAACTTTTCTAATAGTCACTAGAAAAGAAAATTCTGATTACATTCAAGAAAACACATGTGTGTGTACTTAGTTAATGGTAAGAGATTACCTGAAAAGTAATATGAAGCAATACGTGTTGTTGTTGTCTATTACTGCATACTATATTACTCTTACTCATTTTATTATATTACCTTGTAACTATTGCACATAGTAAAATTAATCTACAGTTTTATTAAATCTCTTAATTATCCATGCGGACATAAAACATCTAAGTAAGGAAATTTGCACTAACAACATCCTATTTGGTAAGTAATTGCTCTAATCACTGTGGTGACTCTCCAGGTGAAAGTAGTAGAGCACTTTATCATAAAGACTCTCGAACTTTGATTTACTTGAAAACCAAGGCCTAGTGACCTAAAACCCATATCATATGCACACAATAACAGAGACTGGACTTCCTTTTAGTATCACCTTACCCAAAGAGAAATGGCATTCAGAGTAGTATTCTACTGCACTGAATGATACTCCTGCATGTCTTTCATGTAATCACTCTTTCAGTAATAGGAAATGACAGCAAACAATTCAGGGCCAGATACTTTAACGACCTCGCTTTGAGTCCAGACATTTTCTTCATAAGCCATACCTCATTGTCAACTGGATATTCATTACCACGTCACTGGTACTGTGGTAAAAGGGAATTTGATGGCATCTGAGTCTGAGGCATGGCATGGTGTCCCAGAGTGCACCAAGTAACAGTGGATAAAATGATACTGTGAGACTGGAAAATATATTAGGCGTTTGGGAACTGGGTGTTTTACATGTAAACATATCACAGCAAAATCATATTTTAAATGCATTGCAATTTAAACATAATACTGCATTTCACATGTCAATTGACACAGTTCAACACAGGCTGTGGAATACTGTACTACAAGAAAATCTTGCAGCCATCAACACCAAGTTCTGTGATAATCACTGACTAGCACTAACTGGTGAAAATATCTACTGGGACTAGTGGGATGTTATGTTTTCCGATGAAATGATGGTTTTTTTCTGTTGAATCAGTATTTTCCACAGCTAATGATGGTTCGGTACGAATATATGGGCCAAATGATGTCCGTTTCAACCCACGATTCATCCGCTAGTGATCTTGCAGTGGCGTTGTGTCTATGGCAGTTTGGGTTGGATATGTTCCCATGGGCTTGGATAGGATACAGAGCAGACCTGATATGTCCAGATATTCATATTATGGGTAATTCTAATCCGTTAGTGCAACAACTATATCCTGAAGGAAAGATCTGTTTTTGGCAGGATCAGTCTCAAATACAAATGTCAGTGGTGGTGCAGGAGTTATTTGCAAAACAGAACAACATTTCACATGTCACGTGACTGGTTTCCTCCTGCACCAGACCTCAGCTGCTTTGAAAATTTATGGGGCTGGGGGGGGGGGGGGGGGGACACAGAACAGACAATGCATTGTTGGGGGGGGGGGGGGGGTTGGGCAGGGAGGAGGAAATTGACCTGACTAACCCCACACAAAGAAACCACAATACACAATAACCTTTAGAAGGTTCTCCTGATGCCTGGGAGGAGGTGCAAGAAAGAGAGACTTATTACTCATCTGACAGACTCGCTTCCAAGCAGGACAGAAATGGTCATTGAAGCAGATGGCCTTTGTATGTGACATTAAGTCATAAAGAAATCAAATACTGTACATACCTTCTTGAAATCTGAAAAACTCTTATTAACAACTGCCAACTGTTTGTTCTGTTAATTTTAGGTTTTCTTATAGATTAATCTAATTATAATAGTAAAACAAAAAATAATTGCCAAAAGTAAGAGTCGATCCTATTCCTGCCATCTGTTAGTCATTTATCAGTCTGCTGACTATTCCACTGACCTACGATTCCCTGGACTGCCACACTACTGTAAGTGCCTTTCCCACATCTGAAATCCTATGACAGATTTTCTTGTGTGTTTTTGGCGAGTACATGGGCAAAGAGAGAGAGAGAGAGCTCTGTACATAAATTTCAATACAATTCCTTGTTTACATATTTCACTCCACCAACAGCTTCATGATAATAACTTTCAAAATCTTTTACATTTCTCTGAAAGGTGTCTATGAAAACTGCAAAGTGATATTGCATTTCTATGCAAGACTTTATTTACAGATGAAGTATAACTTACAAACCATGGGCAAGTCAATATTTCCAATATGTAAATACACGCCAGCTGAGAAAAGTTGATGAACAGCACCCTCGGGCTGTTCTTGTGTGGCGTGTACTTTTCAAGAATCACACCACTGGTACCTATTTTATTTATAGGACTCCAAATAGTTACAAGTATATAGTGTTCCCAACAGATATTCTTCCACAGTTATTGCATGATATCTCACTGGATACAACGCAATCCATGTGGTACCAACACGGTAGATGTCATGCTCATTCCACACACTCCAAACAAAACACTTGGTGACTGGTAGTTCAGGAAATACAAAATGGTCTGCAAACTCACCAGACTGAACAGCTCTGGACTTTTTTCTGTGGGGAAAATTAAAAAACAAAGACACAAAAAACACTGTGTAGCATGTACCTGTGCATATGAAATTTAATGTGCAGTACTGTCTGTCTAGAATCACATTGCACACTGTATCTATGCCCACAGTTAACACACGGAGTGCTTGATATGGGGGTCATGCAATAAAAAAATGGTTCAAATGGCTCTGAGCACTATGGGACTTAATAGCTGAGGTCATCAGTCCCCTAGAACTTAAAACTACTTAAACCTAACTAACCTAAGGACATCACACACATCCATGCCCGAGGCAGGATTCGAACCTGCGACCGTAGCAGTTGCGAGGTTCCGGACTGAAGCGCCTAGAACTGCTCGGCCACTTCGGCCGGCCTCATGCAAATATACACACAAACTGTACCACAGTTGTGGTTGTTTATATTCATTTCGTAATTCAACAGCCATAAATGTTATAAATTACTTGTACATCAGAGAATTTTCTACATTGTCTGCTATAATGTAGTAAAAAACTCACCTTGATATATGTATCCATTCTGCATATATTTTCGGTGGCGTGTCTTAGCTGTCCACTCTGTATTGTCTTAAAGTACTTACCACACAAACTCTATAAAATTTTGCATTCTTGTAAACCAGTTTCGGGAAAAGATTCGTAAACTAATTTTCTTCAAGTGCTATAAACTCATTTTTGTAGGTGTTAAGGGCTTTTTTTGGCTGGTAAGTCTCTTACCATTCCTGCAATTTTTCATTGTAGGGAACAGTAGATAATCTTGTGCATGGAGCCATTTCAAGACTAAAGGAAGGATTAGACACAAACATAACTTCAGTTGAAACATCATTTACTTGAGTTTTTTTGTAAGACGAGTGTGGTCATAGTTTTCTTTCCAACATTCAATAGACACTTCACTGTCACTGGTGGATGCATAAAGACCTATGATCTCTACAATTAAAAGAATCTTCTGGCTTGAACTGGTAAATCCCAGCTTCATCACCAATGACAGTGTAAGAATCACATATGGGATCACTTTCACGAGCTATCCAGCATTTCTTCACCCCTTTGATTTTGATGCTCTAAACAAGCAGGATTTTGTATTCAACGGTGAAGCACTATGTGGTGTCTATTCAACGGCATTAAATTAGTGAATATCAAATCATCAGTTTATAAATTTGATGTTGACAAATTTAAGGAACATCACACAGGTTATCAAAGCTCCATGATCTGCTTACATAATGTAAAAACATATTAACCACAACCCTTTAAAATTTTAGCTTTAGTCCTAGCGATGAACTTTCATAACTTCTCTTGGGGTTTGGACTATATTCTGAGTGTTATGAACTGGTTTTGCCTAGGTGCAGGATTTAGATTTGTATATGTACATGTTTATGTGTCAATCAGACAGTGACTTTCCTGTGAATGAACGCATTCTTTGACTGTGAGAGTATTCAGAATTATGGTAATTCCCACTGTTTAGTCATGATGCAACCACATCAAGATGTGTAAGGGCTTCTGACACTTGGCTTAGCATTTGTGTATTTCTTAGTATCCCGTAACTTTTGCACATTGTAATGACCTAATGGCTGCATGAGGAAGTATAAATTCCCAATATATTAACAAGTCGAGTTTGTAAAGAAAAGTACAAGTCCATGTTCCTTTTTGTACCAGCAACTGAAACCCCCATATGTTAGTTGCAATTATTACTTTTCAGTCTCGAGTTCCAAAGTCAGTTTCAAGTTAAATTATTTTGGCAATATTCAGGCTAATGGTCAACCTTTATCCATTATAAGCATTACCCTCAAGATAGTTTTTTAAGC
The DNA here is from genome assembly GCF_023864345.2 of Schistocerca serialis cubense. Lineage (NCBI taxonomy): Eukaryota > Metazoa > Arthropoda > Insecta > Orthoptera > Acrididae > Schistocerca > Schistocerca serialis. The sequence continues at coordinate 392,260,898 of NC_064640.1, forward strand.
ACACTTACGGCCATCACATAAAAGCACGACTGTGAAGACAAATGCCCGAGATCTATGTAATTCATATGCTCATGCAGTGTGGTATTGAACATCACTGTATTTACCCAACCCCTGTATTTCTGCATTGCCAATGAAATTACGACTGTGTGCCTTGCTAGTAAAGACTATTATCTTTATAATCTGGGCAAATTTATTTCAGGAGACTATCACTTCCTTCCCTAGCTACCTCTTTATTGTATTCTGAAAAGTGTTATTGCATCACATATTAGTAGCAATGAAGTTGTGAGACTACCTTTGGATGCAACTGTTACAGTATATGCAAATCCCTAGGTACTCAAAATCAAAGTAAAAGAATACCTCATTAGAATACTTAGAATCATTGATGTAAATTCTGTGTAGTTCTGTTTATATTAATCAACTCTTGTGTTTGCCCATATGTAGACAGCTGATATCACTGTTGTCTTCTCGAGTAAGATATTCCACAGCAACAATGTTTTCCCGCAGCACTGTAAGCTCTGGACACTACCTTCTCTCCATGTCTTCCAGTGTATTTCTTCCTCCTCCCTCTTCCCAAACACAAAAATCACTGAAAAACAGTTTCACACATATCCTGAAAGCAGTCCACAAATGTTCAAGACTTTTAAACTCAGTAAGTCAGCTTTTGAAACCATAAAAAAGTCGCATGAAAGTAGTATTTTCCCAGTTAAATGTTTATGGCAACTGGTGCCACATGAATGACAACTGCAGCCCCTATGGCAACAATGAATTCTCCGAGTCTATTGACTTTAAATTTGCACAAGTCCTCTGCCTGCAGATGAAAACTGTAGTACAGCCTGTCTAAAAATTACCCCAGTAACCTGTCAGACTGCCTCCATTCTTCCACTATAAATTTAACAGGAAAAACTGTTCTTTGTCATCTGCTCCTTTGCATCATTGTTTTCTCAGATAACTTTTCAAAACTCATAAGTTACAAAAATGCTCAGAGTTTTACCAATGTGCATATCCTGTGAAACTATCAGTCCACAAAAAATTCAGACTATTTAAAAAAACCTCATATATCCTCAATTCCTTTCTCTTTGTCCTGCAGTTAAAACATCTAAAGTATTAAGCAAGAATCTAACTGCCTTACTTTTCTGCGTTTTACACAACTTTATTTCAAAAAACTCAACTAAAGTTACTTAAATATTCACATTCTTTCATACATTCATAGTTTGTGTTCTATAAATCTCATGGCGATTCTGACTGGTGCTAACCTACTCACACATCACTATGCGACTTACCTTAGTACTACTTTATGGATGTATTATTAGCAAAAAAAACAGCCTCTTTACTTTAAAAAAGAAAGACCCTGATACTGCTCCTCTTGTATTAGTAAGTTCTTTTCTTTTCTTCCCACCATACTTCATACTTCAGACATGCCGCTATCAGCTGTCTACATATGGGCAAACACAAAAGTTGATTAATTCAAACAGAACTATACAGAACTTACGTCAATGATTTTAAACATTCTAATGAGGTATTCCTTTACTTTGATTCTGAGTACCTAGGGATTTGCATATACTGTAACAGTTGCATCCAAAAGTAGTCTCACCGCTTCATTGTTACTAAAATGTGATGTAATCACACTTTTCAGAATACAATAAAGAGGTAGTTAGGGAAGGAAGTGATAGTCTCCTGAAATAAATTTGCCCAGATTATAAAGATAACAGTCTTTACTAGCAAGGCACACAGTCATAATTTCATTGGCAATGCAGAAATACAGGGGTTGGGTAAATACAGTGAAGTTCAATACCACACTGCATGAGCATATGAATTACATAGATCTTAAAAAGTACCTTGAGGGTAATGGTTATAATGTATAAAGGTTAACCATTAGCCTGAATATTGCCAAAATAATTTAACTTGGAACTGACTTTGGAACTTGAGACTGAAAAGTAATAATTGCAACTAACATACGGGGGTTTTAGTTGTTGGTACAAAAAGGAACATGGACTTGTACTTTTCTTTACAAACTCAACTTGTAAATATATTGGGAATTTATACTTCCTCATGCAGCCATTAGGTCATTACAATGTGCAAAAGTTACGGGATACTAAAAAATTCACAAATGCTAAGCTAAGTGTCGGAAGCCCTTACACATCTAGATGTGGTTGCATCATGACTAAACAGTGGGAATTACCATAATTCTGAATACTCTCACAGTCAAAGAATGCGTTCATTCACAGGAAAGTCACTGTCTGATTGACACATAAACATGTACATATACAAATCTAAATCCTGCACCTAGGCAAAACCAGTTCATAACACTCAGAATATAGTCCAAACCCCAAGAGAAGTTATGAAAGTTCATCGCTAGGACTAAAGCTAAAATTTTAAAGGGTCGTGGTTAATATGTTTTTACATTATGTAAGCAGATCATGGAGCTTTGATAACCTGTGTGATGTTCCTTAAATTTGTCAACATCAAATTTATAAACTGATGATTTGATATTCACTAATTTAGTGCTGTTGACCTTGTGAGGTCCCGTTAAGGCACTCCCTGCTGTATTCTGGAATGAAAGAAATGATAGTTAATGTGAAAGATTAATTAATTACATGCATTATTTTGTGAAATCATCAATACCCTTCCTAGCATCTCTCTCACTATGAAGTTCCAAATGCACCATGATGATTCTAGAAAATTCGAGAAAGATGTAATTTTCTAGCACAGCAGATACTCAAATCCCTTTTGGCCACAAGTGCTTGCTGTGACATGTGCCTGCCACTCCATAGTGGCCTACCACCTTCTCTACATAATGTTCTATATATGTATGTATCACATGGCTTCCTCTGCACTATGCAACTCTCTCATTGAAAATCGAGAAAGATATTGGCATACCAAGTTTCATGAGTGACCCACGTAACCTTATGGGAGGCATTATACTTCCTGCTTTAATATTAGGTGCAGCCTTTCTGAGAGTTTTAACATGAAACTAATTAATTAAATTTACTGGAACAATTTCTGGACGGGAAAAAATTTATAAATACTAGTGGCACATGTAGTTGATACGCTATAAGTTACAAACATCACACAATATTTTTATTGAACATTTATACAGAAAAAATTCTTTTACCTTAGCTTCATTCCCCAGATGATTTTGCCATAGGACAGTACTGACATGCGTCAAAATATGCAAAGTGCTGAGTGCAATCCTGTCTGCAGGCCAACACAATTAGAGATTTCTGAGTGCAAATCAGGCAGAACTTAGCTTTTTGGATAACTTATTATGTGCTCATGCCACCTCAGTTTGACTGACTGATCTAAATGCCTAGCAACTTCACACATTGAGCCCCATCCAGCATACACCCATTGATTTTACTTAATGTATTAAAGACTGATAGACACAAACAAATTATTTGAACTTGTGTACGGTTTTTAACACCACAAATCAAATATATAATATCTCTCTCTCTCTCTCTCTCTCTCTCTCTCTCTCTCTCTCTCTCTCTCTCTCTCATAAATCAATTTACATACCTGTTTTAAGCCTTCCAGAACTTGCTTCTCTTTCATTAATTCACTCTTGTACTGCTCAAGACGACATTTTTCCTCTGCAATTTCTTCTCTTTCTATGTTTATTGCAGCTCTTTCTTTATCTATGAGGCTTTTCAGTGTTTCTTTTTCACTGAGCAGCTCCTGAATAATTATTTCATATTCTTTTCTGAGTGCACACAATTTAAGTTTTTCTTCATTATAAATACTTATTTCTGCATCAAGCTCAGTGAGCCTTTTGTGAAGGAGATCGCTCTTCAAGAGATTAAGATCTTCTGAATCACCTAAAATGTCAAATTTATGCAGTAGTTCTAATACTATTGGTTTTAACCGCTGACAGCTTAACAAGACATAATAAATGTACCATGTGTAAAATAAGCTAATTTTCAAACCTACCTGGCTGATGTGTGTATCTATCACTGGTATGTTGATAGTCTTTCCCAAACTGCGCTGATGAAGGTGTACAATCAGGTAAAGGTGTCACTCGCTTGTTTGAACTAGCAACTGCTTCATCAGCCTCCTGTTTTACAGGACTATATTTGTTGCTTTCCCACTTGTCACTTTCAAAATTACTATGCGAGTTTTTATGAGCACAAAACATAGTCTGCTCTCTCTCTGAATGTGTGTGTGGATCTTCTGCAATGCTTACACACATTGTTTCACTAAGGATACTACATTCTGTATCTGAGTTATAGTGTTTCCTTTCCTTGAAATCATCTATTAGGACTTTTCTAATCTGTTCTTGCAGATCTCTATGAAGGATATTTGATGTTAAAGAATTCTCTTCCCTAATAGATTCTTCATCAGTTTCAATCTCATTACAATCTTTTAACTCCACACATTTCTGGATGTGAGAAATTCTTTGAATGAAATTGGCAACCTCAGAACAACTATTCTGCTCAACTGTTTTATCATCTGCAATATCCTTATGGTCATCACTGAATTTGAACATATCTTCCTGAAGGAGAGTGATCTTTCTGGCAACATCACTTATTTGTTGTTTAGTGCAATGCAGTGGGTCTTGTAATTCAGGATATTGTTTAATAATACCTGTGTTCACTGCAGAAGATGTGTTTTGAACTGGATTCACTGGGATAAAATTTGCATGTGACTCCAGTTCCTCTGTACCATAACAATTCACATTGAAACTTGATTGAGTAGAAATCTGCAGAATACGGCCAACAAAGGAACAATTGGAAGAAAAGCTTGAGTTTGCTGCTTGCTGCTCTAACAGCTCAAATGTACGTAGTTCTTCAAATTCATCCTAGAAAGGAAGGAGACAGCAAATAGTGAGCACCAACTGTAAATAATTTCTTCATAAAGAGCATGTATACTATTTAATCAAAAAGGATCTTGGTTGCTAGACATATACTACAGCTAGAAGTTTTAAGGCATACATGATCATACATATTCATAAAAGTCCTATTTCTTGTTTCCAAGACAAAAGGGAAAAAAACTTTATTTGCTAATCAAATAACTGCTTAATATACAACTCTCAGAAGATGCGGAGGAGGAGTAGGAGGAGGAGGAGGAGATGCTACATGGATAACATAGGGCGGGGGGGTACATACTGAGAATGACAGAAACCTGTGGCACAACAATGGAGTGCCACACATTATTCAACACTGCAACACACTTGTAGCTAACTGTGTATGGCATATCATTAAGTCCCAACTCAAGAATATAAGCTAGATAATACATACCTGGTACTACGGGTCATGCCAAAAATTGTTCAACATTCCTTAAGCCATAAGGAGTACATACTATCTACATCTACATCACTGCTCCACAATCCAAAATTTAGTGCCTCGCAGACAATTCTTCGAACTACCTTCAGACTGCTTATCTATCCAGAGTGAGATTTTCACTCTGCAGCGGAGTGTGCGCTGATATGAAATTTCCTGGCAGATTAAAACTGTGTGCCCAACCGAGACTCGAACTCGGGACCTTCGCCTTTCGCGGGCAAGTGCTCTACCATCTGAGCTACCGAAGCACGACTCACGCCCGGTCCTCACAGCTTTACTTCTGCCATTATCTCATCTCCTACCTTCCACACTTTACAGAATCTCTCCTGCGAACCTTGCAGAACTAGCACTCCCGAAAGAAAGGAAACATCCCCCGGGCTGTGGCTAAGCCATGTCTCTGCAGTATCCTTTCTTTCAGGAGTGCTAGTTCTGCAAGGTTCGCAGGAGAGCTTCTGTAAAGTGTGGAAGGTAGGAGATGAGATACTGGCAGAAATAAAGCTGTGAAACTGGGTGTGAGTCGTGCTTCGGTAGCTCAGATGGTAGAGCACTTGCCCGCGAAAGGCAAAGGTCCCGAGTTCGAGCCTCGATCGGGCACACAGTTTTCATCTGCCAGGAAGTTGCTTCTCTATCATTACATTTAACACTTAAATCTTTCCATATGAGCTCCGAATGATGATCATTTCTCTCTATGTCGGTTGGTAACAGTAAAATATTTTCACATTCAAAAGGAGAAAGTTGGTAAATGAAATTTTGTGAAAAGATCCTGTCACAATGAGAAATGCCTTTGTTTTAATGGCTGCCACCCCATCTCACTTCTCATATCCATGACAATTTCTCCTGTTTCATGGTAATACAAATCAAGCTGCCCTTCTTTGGACTTTTTTGATGTTCTCCATCAGTCCTATCTGGCAAGGTTCCCATGCTGTACAGCAGTTCTCCAGAATATGATGGGCAAGTGTAATGTAGGCAGTCTCTTCAGTACACCTGTTCAGTCTTCTGCTAATAAATAATAGTCTTCTCCCTATAAATCAGTCTTTGGTTTGCTTTACCCACAACATAGCCTACATGATCATTTCAACTTAAGTTGTTCATAAATTTAAGTCCTAGATTTTAGTTGAACTGACAGCCTTTAAATTTGTGTGATTTGCCATGTCACCAAAATTTAATGTATTCTCATACTCATGTGGATAATCTCACTTTTCCTTATCCAGAAACCACTGACACTTTTCGCACCATACAAATATCTTATCTAAGTCATTTTGCAAATGGTTTTGATCTTCTGATGCCTTTACTGTATGCAGCTTTACTGTATGATTACATGATGATGGCGTCCTCTTGGGTAAAATATTCCGGAGGTAAAATAGTCCCCCATTCCGATCTCCGGGCGGGGACTACTCAAGAGGATGTCGTTATCAGGAAAAAGAAAACTGGCGTTCTACGGATCGGAGCGTGGAATGTCAGATCCCTTAATCGGGCAGGTAGGTTAGAAAATTTAAAAAGGGAAATGGATAGGTTGAAGTTAGATATAGTGGGAATTAGTGAAGTTCGGTGGCAGGAGGAACAAGACTTCTGGTCAGGTGACTACAGGGTTATAAACACAAAATCAAATAGGGGTAATGCAGGAGTAGGTTTAATAATGAATAGGAAAATAGGCATGCGGGTAAGCTACTACAAACAGCATAGTGAACGCATTATTGTGGCCAAGATAGATACGAAGCCCACGCCTACTACAGTAGTACAAGTTTATATGCCAACTAGCTCTGCAGATGACGAAGAAATTGAAGAAATGTATGATGAAATAAAAGAAATTATTCAGATTGTGAAGGGAGACGAAAATTTAATAGTCATGGGTGACTGGAATTCGAGTGTAGGAAATGGGAGAGAAGGAAACATAGTAGGTGAATATGGATTGGGGGACAGAAATGAAAGAGGAAGCCGCCTGGTCGAATTTTGCACAGAGCACAACATAATCATAACTAACACTTGGTTTAAGAATCATGAAAGAAGGTTGTATACATGGAAGAACCCTGGAGATACTAAAAGGTATCAGATAGATTATATAATGGTAAGACAGAGATTTAGGAACCAGGTTTTAAATTGTAAGACATTTCCAGGGGCAGATGTGGACTCTGATCACAATCTATTGGTTATGACCTGTAGATTAAAACTGAAGAAACTGCAAAAAGGTGGGAATTTAAGGAGATGGGACCTGGATAAACTAAAAGAACCAGAGGTTGTACAGAGATTCAGGGAGAGCATAAGGGAGCAATTGACAGGAATGGGGGAAATAAATACAGTAGAAGAAGAATGGGTAGCTTTGAGGGATGAAGTAGTGAAGGCAGCAGAGGATCAAGTAGGTAAAAAGACGAGGGCTAGTAGAAATCCTTGGGTAACAGAAGAAATATTGAATTTACTTGATGAAAGGAGAAAATATAAAAATGCAGTAAGTGAAACAGGTAAAAAGGAATACAAACGTCTCAAAAATGAGATCGACAGGAAGTGCAAAATGGCTAAGCAGGGATGGCTAGAGGACAAATGTAAGGATGTAGAGGCCTATCTCACTAGGGGTAAGATAGATACCGCCTATAGGAAAATTAGAGAGACCTTTGGAGATAAGAGAACCACTTGTATGAATATCAAGAGCTCAGATGGAAACCCAGTTCTAAGCAAAGAAGGGAAAGCAGAAAGGTGGAAGGAGTATATAGAGGGTTTATACAAGGGCGATGTACTTGAGGACAATATTATGGAAATGGAAGAGGATGTAGATGAAGATGAAATGGGAGATATGATACTGCGTGAAGAGTTTGACAGAGCACTGAAAGACCTGAGTCGAAACAAGGCCCCCGGAGTAGACAATATTCCATTGGAACTACTGACGGCCGTGGGAGAGCCAGTCCTGACAAAACTCTACCATCTGGTGAGCAAGATGTATGAAACAGGCGAAATACCCTCAGACTTCAAGAAGAATATAATAATTCCAATCCCAAAGAAAGCAGGTGTTGACAGATGTGAAAATTACCGAACTATCAGCTTAATAAGTCACAGCTACAAAATACTAACACGGATTCTTTACAGACGAATGGAAAAACTAGTAGAAGCCAACCTCGGGGAAGATCAGTTTGGATTCCGTAGAAACACTGGAACACGTGAGGCAATACTGACCTTACGACTTATCTTAGAAGAAAGATTAAGGAAAGGCAAACCTACGTTTCTAGCATTTGTAGACTTAGAGAAAGCTTTTGACAATGTTGACTGGAATACTCTCTTTAAAATTCTAAAGGTGGCAGGGGTAAAATACAGGGAGCGAAAGGCTATTTACAATTTGTACAGAAACCAGATGGCAGTTATAAGAGTCGAGGGACATGAAAGGGAAGCAGTGGTTGGGAAGGGAGTAAGACAGGGTTGTAGCCTCTCCCCGATGTTGTTCAATCTGTATATTGAGCAAGCAGTAAAGGAAACAAAAGAAAAATTCGGAGTAGGTATTAAAATTCATGGAGACGAAATAAAAACTTTGAGGTTCGCCGATGACATTGTAATTCTGTCAGAGACAGCAAAGGACTTGGAAGAGCAGTTGAATGGAATGGACAGTGTCTTGAAAGGAGGATATAAGATGAACATCAACAAAAGCAAAACAAGGATAATGGAATGTAGTCTAATTAAGTCGGGTGATGCTGAGGGAATTAGATTAGGAAATGAGGCACTTAAAGTAGTAAAGGAGTTTTGCTATTTGGGGAGCAAAATAACTGATGATGGTCGAAGTAGAGAGGATATAAAATGTAGGCTGGCAATGGCAAGGAAAGCGTTTCTGAAGAAGAGAAATTTGTTAACATCCAGTATTGATTTAAGTGTCAGGAAGTCATTTCTGAAAGTATTCGTATGGAGTGTAGCCATGTATGGAAGTGAAACATGGACGATAAATAGTTTGGACAAGAAGAGAATAGAAGCTTTTGAAATGTGGTGCTACAGAAGAATGCTGAAGATTAGATGGGTAGATCACATAACTAATGAGGAAGTATTGAATAGGATTGGGGAGAAGAGAAGTTTGTGGCACAACTTGACCAGAAGAAGGGATCGGTTAGTAGGACATGTTCTGAGGCATCAAGGGATCACCAATTTAGTATTGGAGGGCAGCGTGGAGGGTAAAAATCGTAGAGGGAGACCAAGAGATGAATACACTAAGCAGATTCAGAAGGATGTAGGTTGCAGTAGGTACTGGGAGATGAAAAAGCTTGCACAGGATAGAGTAGCATGGAGAGCTGCATCAAACCAGTCTCAGGACTGAAGACCACAACAACAACAACAATGCCTTTACTAGATGGTAAATGACAGCATCACCTGCAAACAGTCTAAAAGGCCTGCTTATATGGCCTCTTAAATCATTTATACAGATTAGGAACAGCAGAGGGCCTATAACACCCCCTTGGGGAACACTGGAGTTCACTTCTGTTTTACTCGATTTACTGTTGAAGTCCTGTGACCTTTCTGAAGGGAAATTATAAATTCAGTCACACAACTACTGAAGTGATATTCCATAGGCACGTGATTTGATTCTAAGTGTCTCACAAGGAATGGTGTCCAAAGATTTCTGGAAATCTAGAAACATGGGACGAATCTGAGATCCCTGTCGACAGCGCTCATTACTTTGTGTGAATAATGAGCTAGTTGTGTCTAACAAGAACAATATTTTCTGAAATGCTGCCAACCGTGTCAACAGACCCTTACCTTTGAGGTAATTCGTAATGTTCGAACACAGTATATATTCCGCAATCCTCCTGCAAATTGATGTCAGTGATATAAGTCTGTAATTCAGCAGATGACTCCTATTTTCTTTCTTGATTATTGGTGTGATCTGTGGAAATTTCCAGTCTTCGGGTACAGATCTTTCGCCGAGCGAACAGTAGTATATGACTGCTAAGTACTGAGGTATTGTGTCAATATACTCTAAAAGTAGGTTAAAACCTAACTGATATACAATCTGGACCAGAGGACTTGCCTTTATTAAGTGATTTAAGCTGCTTTGTTACACCAAGGGTATCTACTTCTAAGTTACTCATATTGGCAGCAGTTCTCGATTCGTATTATGTAATACTTACTTCACCTTCTTCGGTAAGGAATTTCGGAAAACAGTATTTAGTGACTCCCCTTCAGTGGCACTTTCATAGTTAATATTACCATTGGTATCCCGTGGTGGTGGTCTTCAGTCCATAGAGTGGTTTGATGCAGCTCTCCATGCTACTCTACTGCGCAAGCCTCCTCATCTCCGAGTAACTACTGCAACCTATGTCCGTCTGAATCTGCTTACTGTATTCATCTCTCGGTCTCCCTCTATGATTTTTACCCTCCATGCTTCCCTTCAAAGCTAAACTGGTGATCCCTTTATGCCTCAGAATGTGTCCTATCAACCAATCCCTTCTTATAGTCAAATTGTGCCACAAATTCCTCTTCTCCCAAATTCTATTCAGTACCTCCTCATTAGTTACATGATCTACCCATCTCATCTTCAGCATTATTCTGTAGTACCAAATTTCAAAAGCTTCTATTCTCCTCTTGCCAGAGCTACTCATTGTTCGCATTTCACTTCCGAACACCGGTAAACTCCGAACAAATATGTTCACAAAAGACTTCTTAATATTTACATTTATATTCATTGTTAACACACATCTTTTGTTCAGCAATGGTTTTCTAACTATTGCCAGGCTGCATTTTGCATCCTATTTACTTCAGCCATCATCAGTTAACTTTCTGCCCCAATAGCGAAACTCATACTAGAGAGGGGCAAACTCCATCTTCGGGAACCAGTTCAATAGAGATCATTCCTCTTTGTCAACCATTCATTTTCACTCATTCACTGTTCCTGTTTTCTAATTCTACATGCTATATGGACTTTACACAGCTTGTTTGTACATGGAATGCACCCCAACAAGCACTGGTTGGTGTGGGAGATGCAGTGGGAGGGGGGGGGGGGGAGCAGGAGGGGGAGGGGGGGGGAGGGTAGGACTTCTTAGAAAGCATCATAGTTGTTGCATGAAGTGAATGAGCCAGTGACTGCAAGCCAGACAAGAGAGGTAAGAGGGACAGGCCGAATGGAAGTACAAATTACAGAACCTGTTCATAACCCTGCACAGACCACCCCCAGTCATTATTCACTTTCATGTAAGATTACAGTCATAGCAAATACAATGCCTTTGTTTTCACTTCATTTACAGAAAATAATATACAATTGTGCCAGCATTACGAGCATGAAATGACTGGAAGTAAATTTTCATCTGTCAAGCCAACATTAACAGTTTCCTGTTAGAATGTGTGGGTGTGTAAACTGACTATGCATCACAGTGCAGTACTAGCAGTGTGAGAAGTGGAGATTTGTTTGGTAACATCATGACTTCTGACACAGGAGCTGAAAAACTGCATATTGAAATTATATGTTTTACATCAGTAATGGTGGGAACTACACAAATACGCTGGAAAATTGTAGGAACTTCATGTGAGAAAAGGAAGATTTTTTTCTTTTCAAACCTTAACAACATATCACATCTCTTATTTACTTTTCAGGCATAAGGTATACAAGAGGATTACAGTGATAGTTTTTTTTTTAATTAACTGAGATCTCTTTTCTTGAAGAACTATCTCATGGAGTATCTTTCAGTGTTATCTATTATGCAAGGTGGATGGCAAAAGTCATTACAACAATACTGATAAAGTTTATGCTCCGTGATGAAGTTGAATTACGACCACAAGAACAGACTGCAATTTATTATCTTTTTGTTTTGCTTACCACCATATATGTCATAGTATGGTCCTGTGCCACTTCAAAAGCCAAACACCATATTTGAAACTCAGAATTCTTTCAAGTCAAGTCAGTGATAGTGATATTCCTAAAGTGGCTGCAGAAAGACTGGAAAATCGTTTATGGCGCTTGTCCTGTGTCATTTTGCCTTAATCTTCTGAATAAAAAAATGGAAACTGCACTGAACCATGAAGCAATGAAGAACATAAGGATTCTAGTAGAGACCAGTCAAATCCCATTATTATGAATAATGGGATTATACAGTTAATTTCTAAAAAGTGAGTGTGTCTTGAAACAGATTTGATCAAAAAGCCCCTCAAGACATGTTCTTTACATTGGAATAAAAAGGTAGGTGTCACCAACAAACTACACCTAATTAATAAACTAAAAGTAGTAAATTACCTAGTTTGATTTTCTCATCATATTTGCCCGACACCCTAAGTAAGTAGTCAGTTTACGGGTCATGTTATTAAAAGTACAACAATACAGTATTAATAATGAAACAAAGTAATAAAGTTTTCAGTTTACAAACTACTCCTGAACAATATTTTTTCAAATGAAGGAGCACCTCTTCTTTTCATACTGGGGTAGCACAAAGAAAAATTCAAACTTGAAAAATAAGAGCCTCCCTATGTGATACAGTTTATTTTGGGAAGAAATGTGAAATTACCAAGTTTTATGTAAAGTCCTTCCACAGCAATTTAAAAATATGATTAGAAGTTATCTTAGAAACTAGTCATTGAATCAAGTAGATAACAACATGATGCCTTGCGATAGTTGAGTGTTTTACAGTTGTTCAAAACGGGTTGAAACAGAATGACAACAGGTGAGTGCAGTTAAAAAAGCAAGTAACTCAATACTGAATTAGGAGTGCCGGAACTGGAACGAGCGAGAAGAAGGCAGGAACAAGAAATGGAGGCACTAGAACAAGGAATGAAACTAGCTGCAGTTAATGGTTCCATTCTGGCAACAAGACTAGCAGTGACCGAAGTGAACGATCACTCTTAAGAAGTCGTTCCTTGGCCCTTCCATTAACTTTAGTGAACTGTTCCTTTAGACCTGTTCATTTGCAAATGCCCCACCTCTATCATATACTAGTCTTAGTGTCTCATTTCCTAATCTAATTTGATGAGCATCATCTGATTTAATTTGACCACACCCCATTACCCTCATTACCTTTTGTTGATGTTCATCTTACAATCTCTTCTCAAGAGATTATCCATTCCACTCAATTGCTCTTCCAAGTTCTTTGCTATCTCTGACAGAATTCCAACATCACCAACAAACCTAAAAGTTTTTGTGTCTTCCCTCTGAACTTTAATTCCTTTCCCAAATACATCATCGTCTTCCCGACTTGCTCCATGTCTACAACACTGAATAACATCCAGGACAGGCTATACACCTGTCTCACTTTTTACTCACCATTTGATATACAGAGAACAGAATGCGTACAAAATAAAGACACGTTAACTGTCTAAATTGTAGCAGTGAACTGTTGAACTTTTGTAACAAAGTTCCTGAATTTACTGCCCTCCAGTGAAGTTTTTGCACTCAAATTATTCTCAAAACCAAGAGCTGATTGAAGTCTGAACAGGGAAGCTCCAAAATATTTAGCAAGGCTTGGAACATATATAGAAAAAACAGATTAGACACCACAGGAGGAAGAGCATCAGAAAAAAAGGTTTGTCTATCAAGGTCAAAATTGGGTCTGACTGAAGTTGTCTGGATGCAAATAGCAGCCTCAGCTAAGCTCATGGCAATTATCTGCCACATTTTAAGGCCACATGATTAATCTGTGACAGTTCTAGAATCATCAAAGAAAGTCTATGCTCAGTAGCATAGAAACACCCAGAACACACAATTTTAGTTGGAGGTGACTTTAACCTACAGTGTATAGACTGGGACATCTATGGATTCACTGCAGGTGGTACGAACAGTCAACCTTCTGAAGTATTTTTGAACTCCTTTCTAAAAACTGTTTTGAGCGACTAGTTTAAAAGTCCAGGAGTAATTAAAATATTTTGGACCTTGTAGCTATGAACAGGTCTGACCTGATCATCATGGTGACTACTGTTACCAAAGATAATATATCTCACGGCAACTATGATTTCGAAAGTTAATAAATCAATCAAGAGGGCTAGGAGGGTATTTCTGCTAGAAATAGCAGATATTAAATTGTTAGCAGCCCACTTAGACAATAAATGGACGTCGCTTAGTTCCAATATTAAGAATGCAGAGGAATTAGGGGCAACGATTAAGCAGATTGTTAATCACACTCTGGAAAAGTATGTGCTGAGTTGGTGGTTAAGGATGAAAAAGACCAGTGATGATTTAATAACAAAATTCAGAAGATTTTGAGGAAAGACGGACTGTTGCACTCTCAGTTCAAAAGAAGAATGCGCAAATGATTACGGGCAACATTTTGTAGGAATTTGTGTGTATGTAAAAACATCGATGCACAAAGCTTACGACGACTTCCACATCACAAAAGGAATGACGAAGTTTGAAATTCAATAAATCATTCCTGCAGAAGGACCATACAAACATGCTGTCAGTTGACTGTCTCACAGACTCCCAAATGGATGCCATACAAATAGGCATCCTTGATGTAGTGAAGCCAACTGGAAGAGCTGAAAACAAATAAGTCGCCAGGTCTGGATGGAATCCGAGTTTGATTTTACAGAGAGTACTCTATGGCATTGGCTCCTTACCTGGCTTGCATTTATCATGAATCTCTCAACTAGCTCAAAGTACCATGCAGCTGGAAAAAACTGCATATGACTCCTGTACATAAGAAGGGCAAAGAAGAGACCTGCAAAATTGCAGACCAATATCCTGAACATTGGTTTGCTGCAGATTTCTAAAACAAGTTCCAATTTTGAATATAATAAATTTCCTTGAAGTGAAAAAGCTATGGTCAACAAATCAGCAAAGATTTAGAAAGCATCACTCAAGTTAAATTCAGCTTGCCATTCTCTGACTAGTTATCCTGTGAACCACGGATGAAGGACAACTGGCAATTTCATATTCCTAGAGTTCCAGAAAGCATTTGAAATGGTGCCTGTCAGCAGACTTAATGAAGGTCTGAGTATACAGATTAGGTCCCTAAATTATGTGAGTGGCTCAAAGACTTGTATGTTGCCCTTGATGGCGAGTGTTCAGAGACAAAGGTGTTGTCAGGTGTACCCCAGGGAAGTGTGATAGGACTGCTCGTATTCTCTGTATACATAAATGATCTGACAGACAGTGTAAGCAGCAATTTACAGCCGTTTCCCAATGACACTGGTGTTTATAGGAAGATGTCATTGTTTAGTGACTGTAGGAGGATACAAGATGCCATCACAAAATCCAGTTGGTGTGATGAATGGCAGCTTGCTGTAGATGTATAATAATGTAATTTAATGCAGACGAGTCAGAAAAACAATCCTGTAGTATTCAAATACAGTAGTGGTCGTGTGCTGCTTGACACAGTCATGTCACTCAAATATCTGTGTGTAGCTGAGCCAAGTGATATAAAATGGAACGAGCACATAAGAACAGTAGTAGGGAAGGCGAATGGTTGACTTTGATTTATTTGGAGAATTTTAGGAAAGTGTAGCTCATCTATAAAGAAGACAGCATACAGAACACTACTGTTTGAATGTTTATGATCACCTCCATGTCAGATTAAAGGAAGGCATCAAAGCAATTCATATGTAACCTGGTAGATTTGTTACCACTAGATGTTCTGTCAACTTCTGAGTATTACAGAGATGGTTTATGAACACAAATGGAAATCCCTGGAAGGAAGATGAAGCTCTTTCTGCGAAATACTATTCAGAAAATTTAGAGAACTGGTGTTTGAAGCTGGCTGCAGAACAATTCTACTGCTGGCAAGGAACAGGAAAGGAAATGACTAGCAGTGGTACAATGTACCCTCCTCCATGCATCTTATGATGGTTTGAAGAGTACGTATGTAGGTGGAGATTTACTGATTCCTTATCATGTCCTTTCGTTCTTGTAACTGCAGTATGGTTTTGAAGCAAAGCAAGCACTGTATTGTGTGTGAGATACAGAGGCAACCGAATGTGCTGGGACTTACCCCAGTTCACTGCTAGTAGCGCCACAGCACCTTAACGCATCTGCGTGTAGCACACTAGTATTGCACCACAATTAAGTATAAAATTAAAAGCCAAAATTTACGTTTAAACCTTTGTTAAGATACAATTTAGTATAATAATGTTTCTAATATCAAGTCTTTATGTACCTAGACTTGATAGTTTCCACAAAAATGCAGTTTTAAGAGAAAAATAAGAAGCACTGAATAATACAGCTAAAAAGCCACAATTTGGTCAGAAGGTGCCTACAGAGCTCATAAATAAGTGGTGTAAGTTTCAAAGCTAAAGAGCGATAAATACCACCAGAATCCACATTTTTAGGAAAAATGGAAGGCGCTAAATATTGGACTTAGAAAAGTAAAAATTTGTTTTATGCTTCAGTTCACCCTAAAAATAATAACAGAGATTATGTTAAGCTACCTCTTATAGTTTTTGAGTACAGTTTTTTAGCAAAAATATACCCATTTGTAGTAGATTAAGTACCTGTAATTTTAATACTAGAACTTTGGTTAAAGTAGATGATAAAACTTACTAAATAACAGAGCTAAACCAAATTTGAGAGTTGTAGTATTAATAACAGCCAATACAATTTTACTAAAAGTATGGTTCAGAGGTAACGATCTACCATTAGTTCCACTATAAAAATTCTAGAAGGCAAAGTTTTTATTCAAGTGAGCTGAAACTTTTCCTGTGCTTACAAACGACTTACTTGAATACATGTAAAAATTAAGAATTTGAATTAATTCCTAACTACGTTATTAAAGATTATGTACCCAAGAAAGCAGTCGTTCTGAGGCTGCTGCAGTATGCAGATAACAGATGTTCCCTTGGCAGTCTGCTGCAGCACCTATATAAATACAGCCCGCGAGGCAGTAGGAAGGTTCACTTCGCACTCAGCCACTTTAAGATCCACGTCTATTAAACGTCTGAGCGTGCTCTACCCAGGATGACATCAGAGACTGACTGTTAGAAATCGTGTATTTGTGGTAAAAGCGGATAGTGAACTCCCGAGGACTGTACACCATCCTGGATAACTTAGAATTCGCCAAAGCAACTGTTAGAGTGCCATCCATGAGAATTACAAATCCCTGTGGTTGGTTGGTTAGTTCATTGGGGTTGAAGGGACCAAACAGCAAGGTCATCTCAGTCCCTTGTTTCGAAGGTGGTCCATTCGGACGGATTTCCATCCCAGAAGAGTCATAACGATAAAAGGGAAAAGGCTAAAAAATGTAAAAGTGCAATTGTGTTGCCAATGGTGAAAACAAAAGGAGAGAAGTCAGTAATTTGGCAACCCCAAGGCTATGCTAGAGGCAGGAAATATCCCACCTCTCATCATGCAGTACAGGCAAGACCACCTGCTATTCAAAAGCGTTCAACCGCTAGAATGTGAAAGTGCGTATTGTAAAAGGAGACTAACCAAATGTAAAAAGCGATAAAAACAGAGTAAAAGGGAGAGAAAAGAGGATCTTGGCCAGGGATGGGAGTCAGGAATCTCCAAACACACCTTACAGTGGGAGACACCCCAACCCTCACCACACTGCCCCTACTTCAGAGGGAGATTAAAAATCTTAGAACTGAAAATAAAAACCACTTTCACGGAGGAAACTGAGAACCAGTTCAACCATCCAGGAATCGTCTGCCAATATTAAAGGTAAAGTGTGGGGAAGTCTGTACTTAGTACACAGAGCTAAAAGAAGAGGGCATTCCACCAAAATGTGGCTTACTGACTGGAAGGCTCCACAACCACAAAGTGGGGATGGCTCATTTCACAAAAGAAAACCATGGGTCAGCTTGGTGGAGACGACACAGGATGGTCAAATCCTTTCAGGAGAGGCGGAAGGAAGAATGTGGCGACACATGTCATCTTAATCACGCAAAGTTTATTAGACAGAGAGGTAGCCTCCCAAGAGTTGGCCCATGATTGTGTGAAGTGGGATTTGATATGAAGCAGTAAATCCACCACTGGAGGGGTTACAGAGAAGGGAGAGGCAAGCAACTGCTCCGCCAGCCAAACGATCAGCAAGTTCATTACCTGGGATACCCACATGGCCAGGGACCCAAAGGACGTCAACGGAACAAGCAGCATGGTGAAGATCAGCAAGACGGTCATGAATGGCCGAAACCAAGGGCTGGTGGGAAAAACACCAATCAATAGCCTGAAGGCCACTCATTGAGTCCATACATAACAAAATGTGGTTCAGTTGAAACTGTTTAATAAAGGTAAGGGCCTGGGAAATTGCCATCAATTCTGCAGTAAACACCCCACATGCAGTAACAAATCCGTGTGGCAAGTGGTGAATATTATTTCCACTTTTGTGGCAAGCATTAATTTTGAACATTTATTTTGAACATTCAATTGAGTATTATTAATCAGGGTGAAAGACAATCTGGTAGGAATGTGCCATACAGGTTGCCTCTGAACTGCTAGTTGTGCTATTTATGATAGAAAGATCTACTGTCAATTAAAAACAGTGAATTTCATTGTGTTGTATGTGAGAGACTTTACTCAATATATGTATTAACTAGAACTTTATACTTGCATTTAAAATCATAGACCTAATCCCGCTAAGTAGAAGGAGAATAAAAACATTTCTTTCATTGGGCTGGACCAGGATGTGGCCGTGAAGACTGGAAACTAAGGTTAGTATGTTTCCCTTTGCTTTCTAGCTGACCACAAAATTAGTTGCAAGGCTCGCATGAATAAGACGGCGAACTGTATTGTACATACAACAATATCAACATCACGTCAAAACTTTTATTACACCCACCGCCCCACACTTTCTGCACCAGTTGTGAATAACCTTTTGCCCCCTGTATTTGATTCCTCCTACCTCCAGTATTTTGAAGACTGTATTCCAGTCAGTATTATCAAAACCTTATTTTAAACCAAATGACAAAAACAGGTTGAAGAAAGGGAAACATAAATTTATAAGTCAAGTCTTAAGGTCTGTATTGCCTTGCTTGTTCCGAAGTTTTGAAATGTAGGAAACTGGAACTGTTACCAACTGCTATGATTCTAAACCTGTCTTATAATTAATTTTTTTGTCTTTATATTTCAGCTCTGTCTAACTAAACATACTTTGTACACACTACATACACTCAAAACTGCTGAAATGCTGTACATACAATATTCTTCACTAATCTGTAATTCAATGAGTACTTTTCAATTCACTTATCACAATGATTTAATTAGTTTTCTGGACTATGTTACTGAAGAATAACTGGTAACTGAAATCATTACTACAGTATGTAATGATAAAAACAGGACGAGCTAATCAATAGATTTGAAAATACTGACACCACTCATTAGAAAGCCAGCACTTCATTCTTTCCAGCAACCCAGTTCAGTTTTTTAAAAATTAATGAACTTGAAAGCTACTCATGATTAAAGTTCGCAAATGCCAAAAATTACTTTTGCCATTTGAGCCGGTAGGCCTATTAAACCCCAAATTTTGACTTCATAGTTTTGTTGCCCTAACTTTTCTGAACCAGATGCCACCATTCATTATTCAGTTAACCCCTTAATCAACAAATTGACTAAACTAACATAATTTGAAATGGGGCTACTTTACTCATAAATAGGTAATCCACTGTAGATGCATACAGTGTGCTAAGCAAAAGTAATGACAATTTTCATTAAACCAAATTATTTCTGGCACCAATAGATTACCTATATTATTAAATTTTCACCCTGCAATTTCACTAACTATAATGTTATTCTCAAGGTCACAAAACATCATTAGGCCCATTTACAAATAACCCTTCCAACCCAAAAATCTTCAGTCCACCCAAGGCAGCCAACTGGTAAACACCTTCCTGAATGTTTGCATGTTAAAAGGTCTGCCAGTCTCATGAATAAGAATTATCCTTAATGTGTTTGCACCAGTCAAACACCCAGTTAACATCTAGTAAAAGTTTTTGTACCATTATCAACAAAATAATGTTCCAATGAAAGTGCATCCACAGTTATGATCATGGTAGCAGTTTTATGGTATTCACATCAGTGAGAATTAGTGACTCACTGTGTACAGTAACTTTTATTTCAGACTACATATGGCTAGTGTCTTACTATCTTATACATGGATAACAACAGGAAATGTTTGTGCAGATGTTGTTAATGTATTGTATTATTTTGAGCAACTGTCAGTGACACTAAATGCTGCACTTGTATTAATGGACTACTATAACTACTGTGTTGGGAACAAATTCAATGGACTGTAAGATAGTGATATGCAAAAATGAACCTTGTAATGACAATATGAACTAACTGTGTAGACTTGCTACTACCAAGTGGTGGTGGTGGTGTTTATTAAGTTGAAAAGTTGCTTTACTTGGTCGCATAATGACATTGTTTTTTGATGAAAATCAGTAGGACACAACTCGTGTGTTGTGTTTGTCACTGAACTGCATGACTACCAACTAAAATTATTTCAGTGGATGAGACTTCAATTCCTCGCATGCTACCGAGAAACTTCAACCTACACCCAAGCTAGTAAACATTACAGTTCCTCCACAACTCAAGCTGGTCTTCCCTGAGGTTAGCCTCTATCAGTTTTTCTATTTGTTTGTAAATAATTTGTGCTACTATTTTCTGCCCATGACTTATTAAACTGATAGTTCAGTAATATTCACATCTATCAGCACCTGTGTTTTTTGGAATTTGAATTACTATGTTCTTCCTAGAGTCCAAGGGTATTTCACTTATACCACTGTTTGACAGCACCCCACGGTCAGTTGCTGTTTTGATTCAGACACTGAAATATGCCCACATTTCTTTGTCTCCGACAATATTCTATACATCTCCATTTCACTTTTCATAAACTTTTGAAGCATATGAAAACATGAACTGAGGAATTAGTGATATTAATAAGCACATATGGCATCCAATAACAGTATTGATTTATGAGGTGGAATGCTAATCAGGTATCATCTGCACTCTTACTGTTATATTTATTTCTTCTGATGAAAATAGTTCCGTTTTGCTAAGTTTCTCGCAACAGCAATATTTTTATCAGTTACTGCACAGTATGCTCAAAACAGAGCACACCCGTTAAGATTGGTGAGAATTTAGAACACTATGAAACACTGAACACTGTGGAAACAACAAAATTTACCAAACATCCTAGGCATGGTACCTTATGTAATAATACAAAGACTGACTGGTGAACTACAAATGAAGATTTGAGTTCAATATACAATAGCTAGCTGCAAAGTAATCTCGTTTAAGCTACAAATAAAATACTGGAGTAATTAATGAAAATATACTATAAAATGTTAAATTTGCATCTTTTTATTCCTTTTACATAGTAATCATTTTATGTAAGCAATTATTGTATATGTTAAGTACTTGAAAAATTCTGTCTGCACAATATTCTGCCAACTGAGATCAGAGCAAGAATGTGGCAGCATCTTGACATTTTTTTAATGGAGTCTAAGTGTTTGGGGCCAAGCCTCTTCCTCAAGTTCATGAAGAGTTGGAAATATGCTTGAGCCAGGTCTCAACTATAGTGTGGAAGTTTAACAAACATCCAATTTGACAATCAAAATGCCACAATTTTTGTGTGTGGGTACTACCATGCAAAAGCTCAAAGTCAGTAGCAAAGAAACTGGCTCATTCCTTTTGCATCATCAGTCTTTGCATTCTTAATGTTTCAAAGTAGGCTTCAAAATAAATAGTAATGTTCTGTCAAAATTCTTTAGTGACCCAAAAAAACAATAGCTATAACATTTCTGATTGACAGAGTTTAGCAGATCCATTTGGATTTGCTTGACAAGGCAGTACGACCCACACCATTGACTGCTATGCAGAAAAAAAATTGTAAGAATTGCAACACCCATGTCACAATACAGAGAACAACAGATCACTCCTACCAGTGTGGCAGTGAACTTCAAATACGGGGATATATGTCATGAAAATCCTTATTCTTGCTTTTCATTTATACTTTATGGGTGGGTCTCAGACTAGTGGTAAAGTACACACCTGGAAACATTTTTATAAATCAAATACTAAGGTTAACTACTCGTTACTGGGATTTACAGTCTTAAAAAAATTTGTAAATGACACTGTGCTTGCTCTTTGACTCTAAAATTATTTATTTGTAGAACCTCTACCTCAATGATGACAGAGCGGCAATTGTCAAGTGCAAATAATTGCGCTTTAGCACACGTCGCACCCTATACTTTGTGTTCCTGATTATGAATTCTCATGTATTGTGCTCTTTGAGTTGCATTTTAAATGTGTTTCTCATATTCCACTTTAATTTCATTCGCATTTGTAATATTGGATGAAGTAAATGATTTCACATTTGTGTTTATTTCATATAAAACTTAAGCTATTTTAGTCACATGGTTCTGGGTGGACTTGTGTATATTTGTACTACTTATGACTCCACATGTCAACTGCTTGATTCAAATGCATTGTAAGCATATTGTTCATACTCTATTTTATTTTTGCTCACATCCATTTTTCTTCTTCTTTCTTGCATTTAACACAGAACTCAGAAATCCAGTGCATTCATTACTACTAAAATATAAGGTCTGTAGTACCTGATAATAATGCTTAGACGCATTTGCTTAAATAATGTTGCATCTTTAGAAAGGTTACTCAACCATCTCAGAAAAATTTGATATTTGCTGGGTGAATTTTCTAATATTTGATACGCCAAAAGCTTTCTCAGAAAAATTTTATTTTTATAATTTAGAAACAGTGGCCATTTTTGTTTCAGGTCGAAAGCGGTTTTTTACATTTACAAGCATCTGCATTTTTGTTTTTTTAATTATTCAGTAATGCGTTTTCAAATAAGAAACATTTAGTTCAGCAAACACTGGACTATAAATTAAAACCATTTTCACCTAGCTTAATATATTTCTTAATATATTTTTAATCACTCAGTTATTTATCGCAAATTTACAAAAACTCTATTTCTGAACAGTATTTTTCCAGAGAAGGAGAAATTTCGCAGCCTTAATATTTTTTGTGTTATTACATTACACAGTATAGTTACTGTTTATATAGTCCCACAATGGTGAGAAGCTTACACTTAAATAATATACTATTTAAAAAAAACAGCAGACTTTTTGATGTTTTCATTCTTTGGCCTGCAATATCTTTGTTAGGGGACCAGATAAAAATGTAAGACTTACACACTTCATAGATCTTAAACTTCAGTATAAATTTCAACTTTGAGATTCAATGGAAAGCTATGAAATAATTAAAAATATGAGTCAAAAATACTGTTTTTTAATATCAGCAATATCTGGACTAATGGAATAAAGTATATCAATTATATAATTTAAACACACACAAAAAAAAAATCACATGAAATTAAAGTAACAAATGATTATTTGTTGAAACAATTCTCTGCAGAAAGTTACAGCACGGCAGTAGACAGAATCTGTAAGTCTGCACAGGCTCACTGAGAAGCCTGTACAAGTCTGTACAAGTCTGAACACACACACACACACACACACACACACACACACACACACACACACACACACACACACACTTAACAATGAGCTCTTGGGGTTGGGTTGTTTTGGGGAAGGAGACCAGACAGCGAGGTCATCGGTATCATCGGATTAGGGAAGGATGGGGAAGGAAGTCGGCCGTGCCCTTTCAGAGGAACCATCCCGGCATTTGCCTGGAGTGACTTTAGGGAAATCACGTAAAACCTAAATCAGGATGGCCGGATGCGGGATTGAACCGTCGTCCTCCCGAATACGAGTCCAGTGTCTAACCACTGCGCCACCTCGCTCGGTCAATGAGCTCTTGAAGTGCACAGTTTAACAATGGGATCTCAGTGTCTATTGGTGTTCTTACTAATAAAGCTTGCCACAAAAGTGTGTATGAAGTGTTCCCTAGGGGCATTACTTTAATTGAAGATTACAGCGAAGAAGAAAAAGTGTTTTTTTACTCATGAGTTGGCTCAGAGGTTAACTCAACTTGCAAGTACCATGAATTAAATACTTAAAAAAATTCATCACATTTTTGGCCAGTCTTGCTTGGAACCTTTTAAGAAACATAAAAAGCTTATAACAAATGGTCTGGGAGAAACAACATTTGATCATTACTCTAAAAATAAAAGCCCTTTTATCAACAAAATACCAAGGAGGTCATTTGATCCAACATGTTATTCTACGATATATTTGTCATTAACAAAGAAAGGGATCATGATAGTTCAGATAAAAAAAATTTTGACTCATCAGAAACAATAAAAAAATGGCTTTAGCTTGTGAAATCCTATGTGTATCACCTGCTAGTAAAATTAGAAAACTAAGTGGAGAAAAAAGACCTTTTGCATTGAATGCAGCAACTGATAAAGTGGGAACTTCTGTCAAAAAGAATTTGGAAGTTTCATTTCAAACGAGTAGTAGCATTAAACCAAATAGAAGTTCTAAAAATTCTCCGACTGAATATGATAATCTGATAGAAAAGTTAAAAACTAAATGTCTTATTTGAAACAAAGAGGATAATGTAAAGATTATCAATTTACTGCCAAGTTCTTGGAAGTGAGCGAAGTTTAGTGATGAATTTAACGTGTCAGAATCTTTGGTTAAATTAACAGGGCAGTTAGTAAAAGAGAAGAAAATTTACATGCATGGCAAAAGAAAAATGCATCTAATTTCATAGATGAAAACACAATCAAAAATGTTATTAGGTTTTTTGAAGATAACAACCGTTTGATGCCTGACAAGAAAGATTGTGTTTCTGTGAAAGAAAATGGTACTAATGTTCAGAGACAAAACAGGTTAAAATTGTGTGATTTAAATGAACTATTCACTGGGATCAACAAGGAAAATTCTGACATTAAAATTTGAAGGTCGGAATTTTAAGAGTTGAAACCAAAATGACTTATTGTTGCAGGGACATCTCGCACCCGTAATTTTTTGTATCACCAGAATGTAAAGTTGATGATAGATGGTGCCAATCTTAGTGTTGCCTGTAGAGACCTTTTAGAAGTTCTCGTTAGCAATATTCATAGTTACAATTGTATGATCATGGGAAAATGTCAAGACCGTCCAGCTAAACAAGCTTTACTTGACACGTTCGAAGAATCGGAAGAAGACAAT
Source organism: Schistocerca serialis cubense (assembly GCF_023864345.2). Classification (NCBI taxonomy): domain Eukaryota; kingdom Metazoa; phylum Arthropoda; class Insecta; order Orthoptera; family Acrididae; genus Schistocerca; species Schistocerca serialis. Next base: position 392,286,127 of record NC_064640.1, read on the forward strand.
TTGATGCCTGACAATATAGGATTAAACAAAAGCTGACAAGACAGAATGGAAATGGTGACAATTACAAAACCATGGGAAGTTTTTTTGAAGTGTTGGTAGCTAACCCTGAAAACCTGAAAATGCATAATTTTAATGCCAAAGCTCACAGTAAATTTCTGAAAGACAAAGAGCAAACATTGGCACCTGATGAATGCTTAGTTCTTGCTGAGTTTTCTGAAAACTATTCCTTTGTTGTTCAAGAAGTACCAGGCCACCACTAGATAAACAAGCAGGCCACAGCTCACCTATTTGTGTTATATTATAAACATCAAGATAAACTGAAGAGTCACAGTTTTTGTGTAATAAGTGATTACCGTGAACACAACGCTACAGCAGTGCATGCTTTTCAGTTAAGGAACTACATAAAACTGCACCTCTCTTCCATAAACAAACTGATCTATTTCTCTGATGGTGCTGCAATAATAATAATAATAATAATAATAATAATAATAATAATAATAATAATTATGAAGCCTCTGACAAGCGCTGCCATGGTCGGGAATGACGCTTGAACCTTATGCCTGTCCACAATGGTAACGACACTGCTAGCCACACGGAAAATAATTTAAATCCAAATACAGGTGTTTTGCAGGATATGCTTCCTGCAACCACTCTAGAAGGAAAACAAAGACAGAGGATGAAATGGTCAGATGAAGTTAACCGACACCTCATGTTCTGTTATTATCAAGCAACAAACTTAGGAACCAATACAACTGGATACAGATCACAAGTATACACAACATTTATTACCAGATATCCTGAATTAAAATTTTTAACAGAACAGCGACTAGCTGATCAGATCCGTGTAATAGTAAAAAATAACAGGATACCCCAGTCAGAATTAGAAAACATCAAACAACAAGTACAACAAATACTGGCACAAAATAATGTGCAATCAGAAGAAGAAGAAAATACAGTAATGGACTCAAACATCCCGGAGCAAACAAACAAAGAACAACACGCATAAATTAAACAATCAGAGGAAAACGAAATCTTAAGACAGCCATCAGAACAAGCACAAATAGAACACGAAGTGACACAGATGTTAGATATAGAAGAAAAATTTCAGCTGACATATATAGAATACAAAGACACAAATACAGACATTAGACCATTCTTGCATAGACCACCAAATAACCCACAAGTCGAAACAACAAGAACTATCAACACAATCATACACAACAAAATAAATGAAAATACAACTATGGAAGAGTTACAACTACTGGTTCATACAGGAGCACTCACTACACTAAATATACACACTAGGCAGAGATCAGAACCAACCAACACACAGAAGAAACCCACAAAACCAGCATGGCAACACAGGCTACAGATCAGAATAGAAAAACTGAGAAAAGACATCGGACAGCTAACACAATTTATAAGAAATGAAATATCAGACAAAAAACGAAAAAGGTTAGGTAAAATCTCACAACAAGAAGTGATGGAACAATTAGATGAGAAGAAGCAGAAATTACAAGCATTGGCCAAATGACTTAGAAGATACAAAAAAAGTGAAAATAGAAGGAAACAAAACCAAACATTCAACACAAACCAAAAGAAATTTTACCAGACAATAGATAACACACACATTAAAATAGACAATCCACCAAACATAACAGACATGGAACACTTCTGGAGCAACATATGGTCAAACCCGGTACAACATAACAGGCATGCACGGTGGATACAAGCAGAAACAGATACATACAAGATGATACCACAAATGCCTGAAGTGATAATTTTGCAACATGAAGTCACCCGAGCAATTAATTCCAAGCACAATTGAAAAGCCCCTGGAAAAGATAAAATAGCAAATTTCTGGCTACAGAAGTTCACCTCAACACATTCACATCTAACTAAATTATTTAACAGTTACATTGCAGACACATACACAGTCCCTGATACACTTCCAGAAGGAATAACTTATCTGAAACCTAAAGATCAAACAGACACAACAAACCCAGCTAAATATCGCCCCATGACATGCCTACCAACAATATACAAAATATTAACTTCAGTCATTACACAGTAATTAATGACACATACAACACAGAACAAAGTTATAAATGAAGAACAAAATGGCTGCTGCAAAGAAGCAAGAGGATGTAAAGAGCGACAGATAATACACAACTGGCCATTAAAAATTGCTACACCAAGAAGAAATGAAGATGATAAACGGGTATTCATTGGACAAATATATTATACTAGAACTGACATGTGATTACATTTTCACGCAATTTGGGTGCATAGATCCTGAGAAATCAGTACCCAGAACAACCACCTCTGGCTGTAATAATGGCCTTGATATGCCTGGCCATTGAGTCAAACAGAGCTTGGATGGCTTGTGCAGGTATAGCTGCCCATGCAGCTACAACACGATACCACAGTTCATCAAGAGTAGTGACTGGCGTATTGTGACGAAACAGTTGCTCGGCCACCATTGACCAGACGTTTCCAATTGGTGAGAGATCTGGAGAATGTGCTGGCCAGGGCAGCAGTCCAACATTTTCTATATCCAGGAAGGCCCGTACAGGACCTGCAACATGCGGTCGTGCATTATCCTGCTGAAATGTAGAGTTTTGCAGGGATCGAATGAAGGGTAGAGCCACGGGTCGTAACACATCTGAAATGTAACGTCCACTGTTCAAAGTGCCGTCAACGCGAACAAGAGGTGACAGAGACGTGGAACCAATGGCACCCCATACCATCATGCCGGGTGATACGCCAGTATGGCGATGACGAATGCACACTTCCAATGTGCATTCACCGCGATGTCGCCAAACACAGATGCGACCAACATGACGCTGTAAACAGAAATTCGATTCATCCGAAAAAATTACGTTTTGCCATTCGTGCACCCAGTTCGTCGTTGAGTACACCATTGCAGGCGCTCTTGTCTGTGATGCAGCGTCAAGGGTAACCGCAGCCATGGTCTCCGAGCTGATAATCCATGCTGCTGCAAACGTCGTCGAACTGTTCGCGCAGATGGTTGTTGTCTTGCAAACGTCCCCATCTGTTGACTCAGGGATCGAGACGTGGCTGCACGATCCGTTACAGCCATGCGGATAAGATGCCTGTCATCTCGACTGATAGTGATACGAGGCCGTTGGGATCTAACACGGCGTTCCGTATTACCTTCCTGACCCCACCGATTCCATATTCTGCTAACAGTCATTGGATCTCGACCGACGCCAGCAGCAATGTCGCGATACAATAAATCACAATCGCGATAGGCTACAATCCGACCTTTATCAAAGTTGGAAACGTGATGGTACGCATTTCTCCTCCTTACACGAGGCATCACAACAACGTTTCACCAGGCAACGCCGGTCAACTGCTGTTTGTGTATGAGAAATAGGTTGGAAACTTTCCTCATGTCAGCATGTTGTAGGTGTCGCCACCGGCGCCAACCTTGTGTGAATGCTCTGAAAAGCTAATCATTTGCATATCACAGCATCTTCTTCCTGTCGGTTAAATTTCGCGTCTGTAGCACATCATCTTCGTGGTGTAGCAATTTTAATGGCCAGTAGTGTAGATGCAGAGGTGACATATCAAGCTAAAACTAAACAAAGGTCACTACACTACACATACACTGATTACCAAAAAGCTTTTGATAGTGTACCCCACTCATGGTTACTACAAATATTGGGAAATATACAAAGTAGATCCTAAATTGATACAGTTCCTAAACATAGTAATGAAAAATTGGAAAACCACATTTAATATCCAAACAAATTCAAATACTATCACATCACAGCCAATACAGATTAAGTGTGGAATATACCAAGGAGGCTCATTAAGTCCTTTCTGGTTCTGCCTTGCTCTGAACCCACTATCCAACATGCTAAATAATACAAATTATGGACATAATATTACTGGAACATACCCATACAAAATAACACATTTGCTATACATGGATGATCTAAAACTACTGGCAGCAACAAATCAACAACTCAACCAATTACTAAAGATAACAGAAGTATTCAGCAATGATATAAATATGGCTTTTGGAACAGACAAATGTAAGAAAAATAGCATAGTCAAGGGAAAACACACTAAACAAGAAAATTACATATTGGATAACCACAGTGACTGAATAGAAGCAATGGAAAAAACAGATGCCTATAAATATCTAGGATACAGACAAAAAATAGGAATAGATAATACAAATATTAAAGAAGAACTAAAAGAAAAATATAGACAAAGGCTAACAAAAATACTGAAAACAGAATTGACAGCAAGAAACAAGACAAAAGCTATAAATACTTATGCTATACCAATATTGACCTACTCATTTGGAGTAGTGAAATGGAGTAACACAGACCTACAAGCACTCAATACACTTACACGATCACACTGCCACAAATATAGAATACATCACATACATTCAGCAACAGAAAGAGTCACATTAAGCAGAAAGGAAGGAATGGCTCTGAGCACTATGGGACTTAACATCTATGGTCATCAGTCCCCTAGAACTTAGAACTACTTAAACCTAACTAACCTAAGGACAGCACGCAACACCCAGTGATCACGAGGCAGAGAAAATCCCTGACCCCTCCGGGAATCAAACCCGGGAACCCGGAGAAAGGAAGGAGGAAGGGGATTTATCGACATAAAAAAACCTACATTATGGACAGGTAGACAATTTTAGAAAATTCTTTCTAGAACGAGCAGAAACTAGCAAAATACACAAAGCAATCACTCGTATAAATACATCGGCTACACCACTGCAATTTCATAACCACTTCTACAACCCATTAGATCACATAACATCAACAGATACGAAGAAAGTAAATTGGAAAATGAAAACACTACATGGCAAGCACCCGTATCATCTAACACAGCCACACATCGATCAAGACGCATCCAACACATGGCTAAGAAAAGACAATATATACAGTGAGACGGAAGGATTCATGATTGCAATACAGGATCAAACAATAAACATCAGATATTACAGCAAACATATTATTAAAGATCCCAATACCACAACAGATAAATGCAGACTTTGCAAACAACAAATAGAAACAACCGCTTATTCAGTTCTTCCTGCCTCTCTAACACTTTTGTATTGGCCTTCTGTACCCTCTTCCAGACTTCGCATACTGTTTGTGCAAATTCCCTCACTGTGTCTCCTTTAGCTCCCGATTTCGAACATAGAACATCAAATGGTGATGGCATCTTTCTTCCATAGACATCTCAAACGGTGACATTCCAACCACGAATATATTTTAGTGTTATAACTCGATACCAGGTATGGAAGATAAACGTCCCAGTTATCATGGTTTCCATTCACATAATAACTTAGCGTTTTCGAAATTGTGCTATTTACTCTCTCCGTTCTCCCATTCGGCTACGGATGAAATGGACTGGTCTGTAATTTTTTAATTCTCAATAAACAACACAACTGTGACATTAATTCGGGCATGAAGTTCGTTCCCTGATCCATAATTAGGGTATCAGGCACCCCAAACTTCAATAACCAGTTACTCACTAAAGCTTGTGCTACTTACTTGCCTGCTGGTCTGGTATTGCAACCATGGCTAGAAACTGCGAAAAGTGATAAATTATAGTTAAAATGTAACGATTCCCTGCTGGTGTTTTCTTGTATGGCCCGCAGATGTCTAGCCCGATAAACTCTAATGATTTCGAAGCCTCCGGTAACCGTTGCAATGGAATTCTTGCACGCGTCACATCTGCTCGCTGTGCACACGACACACAATTTGCTACACATTGTTCCACATCCCTTCTCTGAGAGCGCCACCAACATCTTTCTGCGACTCGTCTTCCCGTTGCTCAATGACCACCATGCCCCGAGAGCACATGATCATGGGCCTGCTTTAACACTTCCTCTCTCAAACTCTTTGGTACCATTACCTGTGGTCCGCACCTGGTAACTCTACACAGCAAATTTCCCTCCACAATGAAATGTGGTTGAGTTCTAAAACTCTGTCATTCCTCATCCTCTGCTTGTGCCCTTTGCCATTCCGCGACACTCTTACCTATTACTTCTAATGCATCTAACTTGCAACTTAGTGCATCTGGATTCCCGTGTTTCTTCCCTGGCTTGTTAACCACTTCAGCATCAAACTCACTTAATTTTAGAGCCCACCGTGTTAATCGACTAGAAGGATCCTTGAGTCCCAGTAACCATCTCAACGCTGGATGATCCATCACAACCTTAAACTTCCTACTATAAACGTAACAACAAAAATACGTCACTCCATATATTACAGCCAACATCTCCTTTTCCATTGTGGAATAATTCCGCTCTGCCCTATTTAACTGTCTAGCTGTTCTATAAACTCCTCTGCTAATGGTTGCATGTGACGTGGTATCCTATATGGTTTCCTAAACATTGGTGTATTATCCTCCATTGTTTTGTGATGCTTCGTAATTGGTGTTTCCAGTAACCCACCCTCCATTCCAAATAAATTGCTAAATGTCAATAACAATTCCTCCAACGCGTCCCTGTCGTCTCCCTGCAAATGCTGTAATTTTCCCCTTGATTGCACTGCATCGACAGTTTGCTTATGCCTCACCTCTAAATCCTCCCAATCGAGGTCATCTTCATCAAAAACACCAAATGTGGCCAATAACAACCCTTTTGACAAGCTAAAATCCACTCTGCCGAAGTTATCTATACTTACAGGAACCCTATAATCTCCTTCCACATAACTTGCGTGAGCTAAACTCCTCCACACAAAACAGTGAGCATTATCCAACTCCTCACTATTCGAGAGTGGCTCCACCATGTACAACATCTCCTTTGGCAAGTCCGTATTTATCAAAACCCAAACTACCTTCCCTGTACCTGCCGGTATGTTATCCTGCTGATCAACCTTTAATGAATCCATTCGCAGTTTAGCTGGCGTCACCTTCATGTTAAGTGTGCCTTGCGACATTCGTCCATTTGCAACCATTTCCCCCATGCGAAACATTGTTCCACAGAGTTCCATAGTTTGTTGTCAAAGATCTGTCTTCGCACGATATTTGTCAAGGAAGTCCAGTCCAAGAATCACCAAATACCCCTCATCTACACATGGTAACACCTCTACCTGCTCACTAAACTTAGTTCCTGCGATCAAAAATTGAAGTACCGTCGTACCCGATGACTCCACTTTATTATTTCCCACCCCACGTAACCTATAACGTGGTGATTCAAGCCTTCTCCTGATAACCAGGTCTAGACTAATAACAGACATGTGTGCCCCTGTGTCAACCAGAAACCTTTGTTCCCTTCCGTTCACCAAGCAGTATTCCGTGTGTGCACCTACAAGCGCATTACCTAATTTCACTGGGACTGCCCTCCGACAGTTGAAGCAATCAAGTTCTCTTTAATTTTATCGATATTTTGCAGCTTAAAATGTGACTGTATTCAAAACATTGGAAGTATGAATTAAACAACGCCTTCAGTCACAACTTTTTCGTGTTTTATTAACTACATGGTGCATTTCGGACCCTGTGGGTCCATCGTCAGGTGTACTTTGTTTTAATACGTGTTTTATTTCTTCACCTGAATGAGGTGAAATGCATTTCCTGTCACGAAAAGGTTTACTGTTAGGTTATGAATTTCATAATTCGAATTCGAATGCGGAAAATACATGGAAAATAGTGGAAAATGAACAGTGTAAACTTACCACATAATCCAAGGAAAGCATTCTCAACGTTTTAGTATTGGCAAACATTCTTTTCTCCATCGTTTTATCACATGTCACTTCATTCAGTATGTACATTTAGGATATACATCCTGAATGAAGTGACATGAGACAAAATGACGGAGAAACAAATGTTTGCCAGTATTAGAACATTGAAAATGCTTTCCTTGGATTATGTGGTAAGTTTACACTGTTCATTTTCCACTATTTTGCACATATTTTCTGCGTTTGACTTACGAAATTCATAACCTAACATTAAACCTTTTCGTGACAGGAATATGCATTTCACCTCATTCAGGAGAATAAATAAAACACGTATTAAAACAAAGTACACCTGACGATGGACCCACAGTGTCCGAAATGCATCGTGTAGTTAATAAAACATGAAAAATTTGTGACTGAAGGCATTGTTTAATTCATATCTCCAAACCAAGTTCTAGTTTAACAGCTGCTGCCACAGAGGTTTCCCCCTACTTTTACTCCTGCAGTTCACCGCCCGGTGACCCATTTGCCCACATGAGTAACACCACAACTGATGCTGACACTGCCTCCTAATATGCCCTATCTGGCCACAACCAAAACACTTAATTTCTGCTGCCAGGACTCTATGCTCCACCCTTTGCTTCGTCGCACATTCTACCTCCTTTAAGTATGTGGCAATCCTTAGAGCCACCGCACAATCACTGAGATTCTCCACTCTCACCCGATGTAACAGCTAATAACTTCAAGCTACGCTGCAGTTTCCTGCCTCGTTGTTGCACAACTCAAAACAAATCGTGCATGCAATATCGCCGTCGCAGCTCCATGCCCGCGAGTGCTATGTTGACCTTTTCTGGCCTGCTGGCTGTCGACTGTTCCCACACACTGCCAGCGGCCCCAGATTTCACTGCTCAACCATGCCTTCATTGAATTTTGATAAAATTTCTCTTTCCCTCGACTAGGACTCACACTAGCGCTGCAGAAGTATGGAAAATGTTTGCTTGTTGGAGTTAAAGGGACCAAACTGCGATGTCATCAGTCACTTCATCCAGTATGTATCGAATCAGGATAACCCTCAGAAGGAGGATACAAAAGACAAATCCCGGGAAGCTCGAGTGTAAGCAAGATACAATAAGACAGAGATAAAACCAAGGAGAAGTAAGAGAGGAGTGAAAGGGGGTAACGTGGGTGAGCTGCTCTGTCCAGTGCAGTTGGAGATCACCGGAGCATGGTATCTGGTGTGATACATACCCTCTGCATCCCACCAGCACCATCTCACAGTCCTTTACCCCACAGAAACAAGCAACAGGGACAGGATGCTGAAAGTTTAGGAAAGATAAAACATTAAAAATGGCAAACGTAAAAGAACAATGAGAATAAAAATGTGGGGAGGGTAAAGGCCAGACGCTACCACCAAGCAAGGACCACCATGGGACCCCTGGGCGAGAGCAGGCAAGAGGTGTCCCTCCAAACCCTCAGGCAGTCAATGAAGCCAAAGTGCCTACCTAACAGAGATGAGAAGAAACCATCTTTGCAGATGAAATGTAAAACTAGATCAGCTGCTTTTACGTTATCTGCTAACACCAGAGGTAGCGTGTCAAGAAGTTTAAGATATTCCTGCAAAGCAGACAAATTTGGACAGTTCAGTAGGATGTGGCCCACCATCAGGCGGGCACCACATCAGCAGTAATGCAGGTCCCACATTGGAGAATATGGCTGCTGTTCAGCTAAATGTGGCCAATGCATAGCCAAAAAAGGACAGTGGATTCCCTGCGAGAAGTGGGAAGGGAAGACTGCCACATGGTCATGGTCTAGTTTATTCCCCTCAGTTCAGCGAGTCCAGAGCAAACCATTACAAGTTCCTTAGATCCAACAAATGGTGGTGTAGAGTCGACTGAAGGTCGAGTTCTGAGACCCCCCCCCTCCCCCCCATTTCCAAAATCAGCATCCTGGTAATCAACTTTGCCAGGCAGTTGGCAGGTTCATTCCCTGTGATGCCAACATGTACAAGGGTCCAAACAAAGACGACCGGCTGTCCAGTTTGATGGAGGTCAGAAAGAACATCATGGATAGTCGTGACTAATGAGTGACGAGGGTAGCACTAGGCTATAACAAAATGGCTGCTCACGGAGGCTATGCAAATTAGAAGCAACTTGCAGGTGCAACAACGAGCATGGCTAAGGGCTCAGTTGATGCTCACCAATTCAACACTGCAGACACTATAGCCATTCAGCAAGGAGTGTAGATCACTGCACCTTGCACGTGTGTATACAAAACCTGTTCGTCTATTGACTGTTAAACAGTCACTATATACCACTTCCAAACCTGGAAATGCATTGAGGACAGCCAGGAAGATGTGGCGAAACACTATAGTGACAACTGAATTGTTTGGTTCAAAGGATAAATCAAGACAGATTCAAGATAGGGGTATATGTCATGGGGGACCACATGATTGCTCCCCGACATGAGGTGACAGTGGAGAAGTTTGAGTCTAGAGCAGAGTAGTTTGGGCACTTAGGGGAGCTGTGAACATATATACCACAATTGAGTAGCTGTTGCTGGCACCTGATATGTAGTGGAAAGACCCTAGCCTACCTGAGAAGGCTGTTTACAGAACTAGTTCAAAAGGCTTCTGTTCCAAGTTGGACCCCACAGTGGTGTATCGGGTCTAGTGACCACAATGCTGTGGGCGATGTTCAATCATATGCCAGACTCTCATAATTTAGACAGGACAGAAGCAGGGCTTTGTACAACTGCAGGAGGGTAGTGAAGCCTGCACGCCACCTAGTGTTGCTGAGGCAGTGAGGTATATTAAGGTGTAGCTGGCACCTTCGCTTGAGTTGCCGAAGAGGGGGAAGCTACATCAGCTGGACATTAAAGACTAGTCCAGAAAGCAAAAAGTCTCATCCCCATTGAATGACTGCACGTTGAGATAAAGTTCTGATTGTGGGTGAAGAGTACAACAGTGATGAAAGAGCATGATGGAAAACTGAAAACCATAGGTGAAGGCCCACGATTGTGCCTTTTGAATGGCATCCTGCCGTCAGCGCTCAGCAACACCCACACTCAAGGAGCAATAGTAGAAGCAGAAATTATCAGCATACAAGGAGGGTGATACTGAAGAACCCACAGCTGCTGCTAGACCGTTGATCACCACTAACAAGAGAGGGACACTTAACACAGAGCCCTGCAGGATCCCTTCTCTTGGGTATAGGGGTGCTGTGGGAAGCACCAACTCAAACATGGAAAATACTGTGAGACAAGAGGTTCTGGACAAAAATCTGAAGTGGACCGCAGAGACCTCACTCATGTAAGGTGGTGAGGATGTGGTGTTGCCATGTGATGTTACAATCAGAAAACAGCAATAATGTGTTAATGTCGGTCAAAGTTGTCTCCATGGCAGACTCCAGACAAACAAAATTAACAACAGTGGAATGGCCTTAGCAGAAACCACCTTGGGATGGAGCCAGAAGGCCCCGAGACTCAAGGAGCAAACAGAGCAGCTGGCTCACCTGTGTTCAAGTAACTTGCAGACTACATGGATGAGGCTAATTGGGCGATAGCTGTCCATCTCTAGGGAATGCTTACCCAGTTTCACTACCACGATGATGATGCTTTCCCGCCATTGAGAAGGGAGCTCACCCTCGCTCCAGATACGGTAAAAGATGGTAAGAAGATGACACTGCCAATCCACTAATAGGTGTTGGAGCATTTGGTTGTGGATGTGCTCTGGTCCTGGGGTTGTATAAGGCAAAGAGCTAGGGAACTGAAGAATTTCCACTCATTGAATGGAGCATTATTGAACCCCAGGTGGCATGTACTGAAGGAAAACTGCAGTGGCTCAATCTGCTGTTTAAGGATACAAAAGGCAGGTTGATAGTTCTCACATACATAATAGGCTCTAGCATAATGCAGACTAAAATGTTCAGCTACAGCATCTGGGTCAGTGAAAACAGTGCCATTCAAGGAAATGCCAAGTACACCTGCAGAAGACTGGTATTCATAGAGGAATTGGATCTTGAATAAAATTAGAAGGAAGGTCAGCATTGGCCATAATTTTGATGATTTATTAACAGAAAAATCTATTTTCGATCACATAAAGATCATCTTCAGTGCTGAAAGTTAAAAATTTTCACATAGCGATCAGTGAATAAGAAATAAAAGACCACAAATACACCTGAGTATAAACCAACTATTGGTAAGAACACACCTTTAGCGTACAAATTAAAGCTCATATGCACTGGTGTCTAGTTATTAGCACTAACAAAGCTGTGAAACGATCACAATAACTGAAGCGGCTTATGTGTGCCACCTGTAACGCAGGTTACATAGGACAAACTGGAAGGAAATTAGAAATGAGGTTCCGTGTACACGTAGCACTTGAAAGGAAAGATACTGTGGAAAAATCGAATTTTGCAGCCCATCTGATAGCTACTGGACATATAACCCCAGATTTGACATCTCAATTGAAGTTGTTGCATAAGGGCGAAAAGGGACACTTTCCTGACCTTATGGAAGAGATGGAGATTTTTTGCCTTCAGAAATCTCCAGATATTGCGTTACTTAACGAACAAACAAATTCGAGAAGCATGCACTTTTGGGGAAAAAAAGCTGTCAACTAATGGCCACTTATCACAATTGGCAATCCGAAATCAATCGCTTGTAAATCCCTTGTATACAATGCTTCAGTCATAGTCGTCATGAGAACACTTACGTTAGCTTCTATTGTAGCTGTCTCAATGCCTAGACACACATGTTCTGGATTGTACCAATAAAATTTACTAAGTTTAGTTTTTAAAAAGTATTCTCCCTTTTGTTCTTCCAATTTCGGAAGTTTAGGAAGCCTATTGGAACATAGTTTTCACTGTAGTCGATATATCTTAGGCGCTGACACAAAGTGAATAGAAACTATTTTCACTTATATGTAATTATTTTTTATGAACCTTTGCAATTCCTTTGCAGTTTGAATGAGTTTTCATTAACGTGTTGTCATCAGGGTTCCGATACAGCATGTGTACGTATCTCATAACTGCATTACAATATTTTTATTATGTTAACATTGTTCTCGCCTGCTAGGTAATACGAGTGAATCAGATGGCTGAACTGCAAAAACCACACCTTTCACTAGCCAACATATTTTAATGTAGAGAAATTTTTTTATGTTCTTTATTGAGATTGTTAATTGGCATGTACTTTTAGCACCGGTTTTGTAATAACCTCTGTCAACTGGTGGTCAGGTTACATAACTGATGGTCATAGTAGGCCTTTAACAAAATCCATGCACACTACACATTAAGCATTCGGTTATGATAATTTATGTTTTCCCAATAGACAAGAAATTTAAATCTTCATCACTTTCATGTGATTATTTCATGTTGCTAGTTTGTCACTACATTTTAATTGCTTTAGTAAGTAATTGCGGAAAAATGTGTGTAATCTGGTTCTAATTTGTCTACAGTATGACGTATATTTTGGGAATAATTTGTACTGTTACCTTTCCTAAGTTATGATGTTTTTTCTGGATGTTCGATGGATATCCCTACTTATCCACACCTTGCATTTTAGACTAATTGTTATGGCCTACTTTGGATATATGGGTATTTTCAAAATCAGCTTTTGTGTTACAAGCGGTCCCGCTGCTCCTCTAAGACATGTAATAAAATTATCTCCTTCATATGAGTATCCAAAACCGTTTGCTTGACAGTTTTCATTTTTGTTGTATCAACTGTAAATGTATGTATGATGGCTTCTGACCCAGTACTTGTGCAAAATTGTATAACCAGAGTGCAATGTATTTTTTTGGGACAAAGCTTTTATACTTTAAAGAGAACACTGTTTCCTTATACCCAAGTTCTGTTTGTATCATATGAGGAAATTTTTCCATAAATAATAGGTGTGGTAGTGGAGGTTTCTACTAGGCTAGCATATTTCATACACTTGTGTCCCTAGCCAACATATCACTAATTCCAGAATGAGATTTTCACTCTGCAGCAGAGTGTACGCTGATATGAAACTTCCTGGCAGATTAAAACTGTGTGCCACACCGAGACTCGAACTCGGGACCTTTGCCTTTCGCGGGCAAGTGCTCTGCCAACTGAGCTACACAAGCACGACTCACGCCCCGTCCTCACAGCTTTACTTCTGCCAGAGCACTTGCCCGTGAAAGGCAAAGCTCCCGAGTTCGAGTCTCGGCCCGGCACACAGTTTTAATCTGCCAGGAAGTTTCATATCACTAATCCTTTGCAATTTGTAACATTAGTTCTTACTCATGAGTGCGCTGAATGATCTCCACATCCACAATGTGCTTTTATATCATTCTGCTTTTCATGATGATGATTATTTTTTGTAATTAAGCCTCAGAAATAGTTATTACGTGTTAACATGTCCCAACGGCATGAATGCGATGTGTGTATCATCATGTTGTTTAATACGACAAAAAATTGTTAGTCTGCACTCTAAAAAAATTTTATAAAGCATAATGTGTTTCCATGACATTTTGACCTGTTAAATCGTGACACATATTATACAATCACCACTATATATGTATTCGACTTCTTGGTTTCAACGTAATATTTCACATAAATTAAGGACTTTGCACCTCTGACTTCCCACCCCAGATGGTGGTTACTGTGCTGTAACAAATTCTGTTATATTTGATGTCATATTATTTGTATATTTTTCTTTTTTGTTAGTCCTGTAATCTTGAAAATAACACGCCAGTGTATGTTGGCAACATGTGCATTTCCCCCTTCCTTTTTGCTATGCGTTTTTAATGTACAATTTTAAATTTAAAATATTCAATTAATGATTTGCAAGTTCACATTTGTTATTTTGTAGTAATCTCTTGCCAAATAAAGTAATGTTAAGTCTTCATGTGACATGTCACATAGAGGGCATTCCCAGCCCCTGTCACACCGAGGTCTGCTATATAGGTGAACGTAAACAGCAGCTTCAGTTATTGTGATCGTTGCATAGCTTCTGTTACTGCTAATAACTAGACATCAGTGCCTATGAGCTTTAATTTGTACGCTAAAGGTATTTTCTTACCAACAGCTGGTTTATATTCAGGTGTATTTGTGGTCTTTTGTTTCTTATTCACTGATCGCTATGTGAAAATTTTTAACTTCCAGCACTGAAGATGATCATTATGCGATCGAAAATCAATTTTGCTGTTAATAAATCATCAAAATTACGGCCAACACTGATCTTCCTTCTAATTTTATTTATCATATGGTCGTTGTGCACACAGCACTCTATGATCTTTGTCCACACTTGTGAAGGAGACATATGAATCCAATGGTTGAAATGTACTGCTCCTAGGATTCTTGCTTCCGTTGTTTTATTTAGTGGTGGACCCATGCACATAACCATTTTACAGGCAATGAGGTGCTCTATCAATGGATGTCGCTTATTGCATTGGAGAACATGGCTAAAATCTCTAATGACCTCAGCAATTTCCGAGGTCCATCAAGTTACTACCTTTCAACAGGTGGATCCTGAAGAATAGTTGATTGCCAAGTCAGCTGTGGACAGATTGGCTGCTGTTGCATTCTGGACAGCCTCGTCAGTGCCTCCATTTTGCGTGGAGCTCAGCATGACAGTGAAGGTGAAAGCATCCCAGTCTGTATTGTGGACAGCCCATGTAGGCAGGCACCCAGCAGAGTGATGCTGAGGGAGGGGTAAGAAGATTGAGAAGTAGTCATTACCACATAGGTCATTGCAGACACTACAGTGGATAGATGGGAGAAGACCATGGCTGCAAATAGAAAGATCAATGACCAAGTAAGTTCCATGTGCCACACTCAAGTATGTGGAAGTAGAGATCGTGATCTGCCAGGAAGTTTTCAATGTCTTTACCAGGACCAGTGACTGTGATTCCACCCCACAAAGGGTTATGGGCACTGAAGTTGCCCCAGATTGGGAAAGGTGGGGGGAGCTGAGAAACCAATGCAGTCAATAAAGGCTGAGGCACTCTACCATCAGAAGGGGTATAACAATTACATATGGTAAAATCCTGAAATAAAATGCCCTTCCCGAACAGCCATAGTCCCAAAGTTGAATCACGAGACACAAGTTTGCTACGTACATAGTTCAGAACATTTGTGCAAACTCCACCTGACACCCTAACATAGTTGGCAGATCTGTGGTAGCCACAAAGGGCATTGCTGAAAGCAGGAAAGGAGCTTAAAAAATGTTGCAGCTCAGCCAGGCAGCAGAAAAAACTGGTACCACTGTAAAATTGTGCTGTTGATATACTGAGAGGATGTGAAGGGGCAAAGGTGGCAGGTTATGTCCCAGGATCAAATGTGGCCACTGGTTGAGAGATGATGTGAACACACATTACATCTGAGGAATGTTTGGTGGTGTGACCTGAAGCCTCAGGGGGCCACCGAAGTCACAAAAGCAGAACATGTGGGATCTGGTGGCATGGGGGGCCACCAGGATTTCCTTTATCTTGGAAGACTTCTTTTTGTCTTTCTTCTGTTTAGTGGGTGTGGGTGACTTCCCTGAATTAGCTTCAGGAGTTGAAGACGACCATGAAGCTCTATGACCAGTAGCCTCTGGCGGCTCAAGCCACTGGCTGGTATCCAGCTGCTGATCAGCAAAAACAGTGGAGAGGAGTGTCCCAAGGGACCCCTTTCTGATGTTGGAAGGTGGGATTGTGATCGGTGTCTCTGGTGGGTTGGGAGTCATTGCTTCCATCAGGACGGCAGGTGTGGTCAAGTGGCCCTGAGGGCATCTTGTAGGATGCACAATGGAGGAGAGTATTGTCGGTAGAGAGGACGACATTGTCATAACTGCAGCATGTGGCATTTTTTCTTGGCCCCCTGGTATGTCAGTACATTCAGAGTTTTATGTTTTCTCTCTCTCTCTCTCTCTCTCTCTCTCTCTCTCTCTCTCTCTCTCTCTTTCTCTCTCTCTGTGTGTGTGTGTGTGTGTGTGTGTGTGTGTGTGTGTGTGTGTGTGTGTGTGTGTGTGTGTGTGAGAGAGAGAGAGAGAGAGAGAGAGAGAGAGAGAGAGAGAGAGAGAGAGAGAGAGAGAGAGCAGCCTGTTGAGCAGGGCACATGGTGCCCTTCACAGTCGAGATAGATGGGGGGGGAGGAGCACAAGGACTGTTTGTGTGCAAAAGTTGTCCACAGTCCCAACAGAGTGGACTGGTGTCGCAACACAAGGACATGTACCCGAATTTCATACATTTGAAGAACAACATGAGGGAGGGGAGGTAACATATGATTTAACATCACATTGGTATATTATCATCCTTGACCTTTTCGGGCAACGAATTGCCCTCTAACACCAAGATGAAAGCCCCGGTATAAACCCTATTGTTCTTTGGCGTGACTGACAAAGTGAACATCCCGTCACTCCAAGCTGGTGTGTAGCTCATCGTTTGACTGCAAGAAGAAGTCACAATGCAAATGATGCCTTAAACCACAATATTATGGAGAGTGGTAGTCACTGGAATGTTATCTAGATTGTTACAAGTGAGCAATGCCTGTGACTAGATGGGGATGCTGTTTTAATCAAAATCAATCCACTCTTCATTTTGGAGATTGCTGCAACTTCTCCAAACTTGTCCTCTATTCAGGCTTTGATTGTGGCCAAACAAGAGTCCCCATCTGTCTCTGTACAAACAAACTATGGGGGGAGGGGGGGGGGGGGATGGAGTATTTCTCTGCTTGTTGTTTAGCTCTACATTCCTCCCACAGAAGTAACCATGTAAGGAAACATTTTGGGGTTGTACCTCTCTGCACTGAATGAATTCTTCCCTTTGTAAGAGACTGCTGGGTACTAGGGCCATATGACCACCGGTGAGAGAAAGCTTCATTCACTTCATACGCAAGTCATCCGCCATGGTGCAACCCACTCCAATCAGAGGCTCTCCCCATGTGCACCACCCAGCCTTAACAATGGATACCTGGCCAGTAATCCGTTGCTCAGAACCCTGTGCTCCAGTTACGATGGGTATGTACTCTTTGGCACACATGGGGAGTTTTAGGCTCAGACACCAACAGTGTGATCTGTGCGTGTCGGGGAGCTATCACCACGCAAGTACTTGACAAACCCTCCGCAAAGGGATAGCTATCAATCTCAGTTTTGGGCATTCTACCTTACTTGAAAGGAAGGGTACTAATGTGGAAAGGCACCAGGGGGAACAGACACCACATTGGACAAGTTTCCCCTGCATGATACACACTTTTGAAAATTTTGGGAAAGTGGTGGCAGGTGAAACCCAACAAAGGGGACCATGTACTTATTAACAGAAATGTGCAGAAAGCGCTTGAAGTGACATGAAAAACTAAGGTCCTAAATCATGTACCACGTCCAAGTGGTGACTGTACCAGAAAGATCATCCAGTGGAAAGGCAAAGGGGGAAAGGGATAGTCTATGTATAGGCTTGCAGCATAGATAGGATAGTAGTGCTGCAAAGGTTGGAGTCCCATGGCAGCCAAGCATGTATCACAAATGAGTTGTGTGCCCCCTGGGGTGATGGAAAATGGATGCAAACAAATATGAAGTACAATACAAACAATATATTTACAATTCACTTAAATCTAGCAACTCACACATGGAGTCATAAGCAGGAACAAATATAATTGAGTCCATTGAACACCAGTTACAAAAACCAGCTTGTGTTTTATAAGAAACAAAAACAAATATGGAATCATTTATCCCACCCAATATTATGATATTAAATTAGGAATAAAAGAAAGAGCAACATATTTACAGTGCAGTTCAAAGAGTGCAATAAACCCAAGAAGTCTTAATTAGCAACACAATGCAATGAAACCAGCCTCTGTTTACTACGAAATGAAAATATACATGGAAGACTTTAAATCACCCAATAAGAAAACAATATGAGGAATGACTGATAAACTTGCGATACTGCAAGGGGCCTGGCAGCAAACCAAGGTTGTGTTACCTGAAGCCCCTATGTGACTTAACCCCCCTCCCCAAATGCTCTGGACAGAGCAGCTAACATAAACAGAGCCAGAAAAATGGAAATGTCATTTCACTAACAATGGACATTTACAATAAAAAATAATTACCTATTAATACAAAACTGAGGCATTACAATATCATAATCAAAACTGGTTGTCTCTATATACCTGAGAATGCTACACCATAAACGCAGCCAAAGAGTTTAATATTTCTGAGAAGAAAGAAAGAAAGAAAGAAAGAAAGAAAGATGAAGAATTCAAAAAAATGTGGGTCCAAAGTATGAAAATGAGAGTTGGGAATTGAGAATCACCAAGGAGGTATATGAAACAACAGAACATATCAGATACAATGAGAATGCGGTGGATTACATTTTATGGTCACTTAAAATGAACAGATATCAAGAAGCTGACAAAAAAATTCAACTAGTAAATAATTTACGAGCAATGGGGACCATTCACTGAACAGCAGATGCACTGAGTTATCTACAGGCACACACATAGGAGAATAAAAACTTTGCTAGCTTCTAGAAGTAGTCCTTTAATGAGATGGACACAGTTTGGTGGTGGCCATTAACAGACTGGCAAAGGAGGGTGCCATGCAGGTGCCCATGGCTATGCCACAGATTTGTTTATAGAGCTTCCCTCAAGGGAGAGGAAGTGAAGGTGGATATAATTGATAATACGTATACGGAATGAGATAATGAGTTTGGAATCTGAAGGATGTTGGGAGAAGTAGTATTTGATAGCAGCAAGGCTATGGGCATGAGGAATGTTGGTGTATGGGACATGGCTTCAACACTGATGAGTGGTGATCCATGTGGTAAAGGGGTGAGGATAGTCTAGTGTTTGAAGGAAGTGGTTAGTATCTTTGATGTGAGAGGTTAGGCTTCATGCAATTGGTTTTAGGTGTTTGTCAACAAGAGTTACAATTCTTGCAGTGGGAGCACAATAGCCAGCTACAATGAGGTGGCCAGGATTGTTGGGTTTGTGGATTTTGGGAGGCATGTAGAAGGTTGAGGCACGTAGGCTGTCATTGGGCTTAGAAGGGAGACAGACTTATGGGAGAGGTTTTGGGATGGGGCTATAGATTTTAGTAGACACTGGAGGTAATTTTGGACTTCTATGATGGGATCACCATGGCAGAACTCTTAGGCATGTGAGTTAGATAATTGATCATGACAGTGGTGGAGCCTTTGCCTGCAGAGATGACAATAAAATCAGGGTTTCTCTAAGTTCTGAATGGCTGTCCTCCTCCTTTTGAATGGGTTGTGTTCTTGAGAAGAGACCCAGCAAAGGATGGTGGAGATAAATTGGCAGTAAGGGATTCCCAGTAGGTGGTAGTTAATTTGGGGGAGGGGGGCAGTGGCGGGGGGTGGCGGGGGGGGGGGGGGGGGAAGGATGTCATACATAAATGGTGGAATGATCTAGAAACAGCAATGTTCAGTGTTGGGATGAGATTGGCTTTGGTTGGAGGGATTGCTAGCAAATAAGTGTTTCCACTGTAGGGTTAGTGAGAAGGAGAGTAAGTCTCTGACTAGTCCAACACCAACAAATTTGGTTGTGGGACTGTAGGTGTGGTCTTTGGATACGACAAACTTCTGCAGGATTGACTTTTTGGTGGAATGACTAAAACCACTGTTTTGGATTTGATTTCGTGGCATGCTGAGGGAAAGTTTTTGAGGATTTGGTGAATTGAAAAGGTCCACAAGGCAGCATCTGGGTGCTATGAGGAGTTGATGAAGGGCACTGTAGATAGGATAGGTGCTAATTGGTAATGGTGCTCAAAAGCATGGATAGGGTGTCAAGAAGTCTGATAATTAATGGAGGAGGTATCTGGAGTGCTCTTGTAAGTTTTGGAGGACAAGGGTTTCAAGTCTCCATCCACCAACCCGCTGCTACCACCCTCTACCCAACAGTTTCCCCTTCCTCACTAGCTCCATTAGCACGTTACATGTCACAACACCTGCTGCCTCCCTCCAAGCCACTAACTACCTGTTCCCAGCCCCTCCTCTCCTGCCTCTCATCTCTTTTTCCTTCCAACCCCACCACCTACCGACCTCATCCCAGCCCACCTGGTGTGTGTGTGTGTGTGTGTGTGTGTGTGTGTGTGTGTGTGTGTGTGTGTGTGTGTGTCCTGTACCCTAGCACATCAAAGGAGTTCTTCTTAAAGCTAGCAAAGTTTTTGGTCTCTTTTGTATGTGCCTGTATACAGCTCAACACTTGTGTCATTCAGTGAGTGGCCGCCTTTACTCCTGAATTACTAACTTTATTCACTATAAAAATATTCATCATCTTTGAGAAAAAAAGCAAAATTCACAGTTTATATTTTACAATAGTTCAGAACTGGAGTTTGGAACAATAGAGAAAACCACAGAAAACAGACACAGATTCAAGGAAAAGGTAGAAAAAGTAAAGGGATCTCCAAAAGGAAACACAAAAGAAGAGCGGAAGGACATGGCCAGAAGCAAGATGAGAACAACAGAGAGCAAGAAAGAAGAGGTCTTGGGGGGGGGGGGGGGGGGGGGGGGGGAGAAGAGATCATCATGAGTCAGCTGTTTCACATGGCCCTGAGTTGGCCAAATAATAATAATAATAATAATAATAATAAACTAAATTGTGAGAACATACCAGATGTGTTTCACTAGGAAGGTCTGTTGTGTTGCGCTCTCTCTCTCTCTCTCTCTCACACACACACACACACACACACACACACACACACACACACACACACACACACACACACACACCTCTCAGATCCACAGTGAAATAAACTAAGAAACCTCTGCTTCTTCAGCCAACAGCAGTCTGCAATTTATCTTCAATGCCAATATTTTCAACATGTACCTTTTAGGGTCAACATGCAAGAGCTGTTCAAGTATATGTGGTCTTTGTCTTCTTTGAAAGGCAGGTTCAAGAATAACTGTCTACCACACATTTTAAGGAAGTTGGAAAAGGATTATTATTGAAACTCCCTAGCAGATTAAAGCTGTTAAGACCAAAATTCGAACCTGGGTTCTTTCCTTTCATGGACAACTTCTCTGCCAGCTGAGCCTCCAAGAATGACTCATGACCTGCCCTCAAAGGTTTACTTCCATCAGTATCTCTCTCCTATCTTCCAAACTTCACAGAATTCCATCTACCTCTACATCAGTACTCTGCAAATCACATTTAAGTTCCTCTAACCAACTTCACAATTCTCTATCATTTCAATCTCTTATAGCACACAGAAAGAACAAATGTCTATATCTTTCCGTGCGAGCTCTGATTTCCCCTATTTTATCATGATGTTGTTTTTCCCTATGTAGTTCGGCGTCAACAAAATATTTTTGCAATTGGAGGAGAAAGTTGGTGATTGGAATTTTGTGAGAAGATTCTGCCGCAATGAGAAACGCCTTTGTTTGAATGATGTTAACCCAAATCCTGTATCATTTCAGTGACACGACACTCTCCCCTACTTCACGATAATGCAAAAGTGCTGCCCTCCTTTGAACTTTCTCGATGTACTCTGTCAGTCCTATGTGGTAAGGATCCCACACCGCACAGCAGTACTCTAAAAGAGGATGGACAAGTGCAGTGTACGCAGTCTCTCCAGTAGATCAGTTACATTTTCTGTGTGTCCTGCCAAAAAAACACAGTCTTTGGTTAGCCTTCCCCACAATATTTTCTGTGTGTTCCTTCCAATGTAAGTTGTTCGTAACTGTAATTCCTAGGTATTTAATTGAATTTAGGGCCTTTAGATTTGACCGATTTATTATGTAACCATAGTTTACCGGATTCCTTTTACCACTCATGTGGATGACCTCACATTTTTTGGTATTTAGGGTCAATTGCCATTTTCACACCATTTTTTTAAAATCACTTTGCAATTTGTTTTGATCTTCTGATGACTTTACTAGTCGATAAATGACAGCGTCATCTGAAAACAACCTAAGACGGTTGCCCAGATTGTCTCCCAAATCGTTTATATAGATAAGGAACAGCAAAGGGTCTATAACACTACCTTGGAGAACACCAGTAATCACTTCTGTTTCACTCAATGACTTTCCGTCAATTACTACGAACTGTGACCTCTCTGACGAGAAATCACAAATCGAGTCACATAACAGATGATATTCCACAAGCACGCAATTTCACTACAAGCCGCTTGCTATGTATAGTGTCAAAAAGACTTCTGGAAATCCAGAAATATGGAATCCATTTGAAATCCATTGTCAATAACACTCAACACTTTGTGCGAGTAAAGAGCTAGTTGTGTTTCGAAAGAACAAAGTTTTCTAAATCCGTGTTGACTGTGTGTCAATAGACCAATTTCTTCCAGATAATTCATAATGTTCGAACAATATATATATATATATGCCATTTTCACACAATTTTTTTAAAATCACTTTGCAATTTGTTTTGATCTTCTGATGACTTTACTAGTCGATAAATGACAGCGTCATCTGAAAACAACCTAAGACGGTTGCCCAGATTGTCTCCCAAATCGTTTATATAGATAAGGAACAGCAAAGGGTCTATAACACTACCTTGAGTGATTTAAGTTACTTCACTACCCTCAGGTTATCTGCTTCTATGTTATTCATGTTGGCAGCTGTTCTAAACTCATATTCTGGAATATTTACTTTGTCTTCTTTGGTAAAGGAATTTCAGAAGGTTGTGTTTCGTAACTCTGCTTTGGCAGCACTGCCTTCAATAGTATCTCCATTGCTATCACACAGAGAAGGCATTGATTGTCTCTTGCTGCTAGCATACTTCACATGCGACCAGAATGTCTTTGGATTTCTTGCCAGGTTTTGAGACACAGTTTTGTTGTGGAAACTATTATATGCATCTCACATTGAAGTCCGCACTAAATTTCAAGCTTCTGTAATACCTTGCTACACTCATTGACTACTGAGGTGCAAAAACATTGATACTGGCTTAACAGTCACTGCTCAAGTTTTGTCAGCCTAAGATAGAGCAGAACCTGGCCTCACCACGATAAAGAATAATTGCAAATTTATTTGTTGGGACTGATTTTTGTTGTAGTTGTCCTCCACCCTGTGCTACAATTTTCTCTGTACCGAGGGAAGACTACATTCTTCCCCAGCTGTGGAAGTTATACCAACAGTTCCCCCACCTAAGAACATAGTAACATACAATATTGGCACAGTTCTCAACATAGCACCACGGATAATTGTCACTGGAGATTTAAACACAGAACACCCTGACTGGAATTCATGAATACTTACTTCCAATGGCAAAAAACTATATTAAGATGCACTAGGCCGAAACTACACTACAAAAGGGCCATACGTCTTCATGTACATGCCCACCCAGGCCACACACAGGCCAGACACGTTAGACATAGCCCTTGTCAAGGCCATCACATACACACTCAACCTTATACTTGAAAACAATCTGGACTCTGACCACATGCCTGTAATACTTCACATGGAAGAAGCCCTGTAGGCCATGGTACCACACAGGATACTGAACTACAAGCAAGAAAATTGGACTCTGTTCAAGGAAATTCTTGATTGTCGTATTACGGACACACACAAATTGATGAGGCAGTGGACGTTCTCACTACTGCTGTCCAAGATGCAATGGCTGATGCCATTCCACATACAACACTTCAACAATGCCCAAGGAGATCAGATGTACTAGCAAAATTGGAATCACATGGGCTACCAAGCATTCCAATGCTATGAAAGCTCCTGGTCCCGATGGCATTCAAAACCGTCTCCTCCAGGAGTTCATGTATAGAGCCATAGATCACCCTACACACATAACAAATGCCACCTTACAACAACAGCTCTTTCCTGACTTTTGGAAGGTGGCCAAGGTCCTGATGTTCAGGAAGCCAGAAAAAGACCACTCCCTCCCACAAAATTACCAATGCATCTGTCTGCTGTGCTCACTCAGTAAGACTGCCGAGAAGGTAATACTAAAACACTTCACTAGATTCTGTATCACCAATGACTCCCTGAAGCCAGAGCAGTTCTACTTTAGGAATCACGACTTAACACAACTCACTCCTCCACATAGTTGAACATATAACACACTGCTACAACATGGACAAAGCCACAGGGGCTGTGCTCCAGGACATCAAAAAAGCTTTTGACCATCTCTGGCACAACTGCCTCATATACAAACTAGGCATGCTGGTTTCCCCATCTTGTACACTAGTATCTCACCAACAGATGTTTCAACACTGATGTGCAGGGCAAACAGTTGACTCAACTTGGCAAGGCACAGCATTCGAGCTGGTGTACCCCAGGGAAGCATACTGGGGTCCCATCTTGTTCAATTGCTGCATTAATGATCTCCCAGCAACACAAAACATGACATTAGCCATCTGGATGGATGGCACAGCCATTCTTGCCCAAGATTAGGAACCATTGAACATAAATTCACGATTACAGACAGCACTCAGAAATGCTGAGCCTTGGTTCGAACAATTGTTTATTAAAGTAAATGTCAACAAGTGCAATGCAGCTCTGTTCACATGCACACAAAAACTACTGTGCAAACATCAACATCAACATCAACATCAACATTGTAGGCAGGTAACACTACATGCACACCCAATATGTTTCCAAAAGTTAGATACTTTGCTATCCGTTGGAAACTTACATGGGGGGGGACCCGTAGAATACATTGTCAATGGAACGCATGTGAGTCTCAGACAATTCGACCCTATGCTCAATGCTGAAAATACACTAAATAGGACGGTATCAAGGGCCACATACATGACACACATTAGACCTCTGATGACACAGACAACTCCTGTCTGGAGACGCGCAGCTACTACACATCCGCAGGTCATACAGAACAAAGTGCTACATATCACTAGCAATGCTCCACACTACACTCCCACTGCAGATCTTCACAATGAATATTGTCCTGAAACCATCAAGGAACTATTCAAGAAAAGCAGCCACACGACTATATACGAACTCTAGACACTAACAATCATTTCAGCCTTACCCTGGGGAGCTATGATCACAACCATAGATAGAAGCATAAGCGACCAAAGACACTGTTAGCTACGGCTTAACCAAGTATGGTCAACACACACACACACACACACACACACACACACACACACACACACACACACACACACACAAACAAGCAAGCAAGCAAGCGACAACAACATCGGTGAGCTCCTACACATCAGCAATACTGACTGGACATGCCAGCTGCTATCACAGCCGACCAACAGGCAACAGCAGGGAAGCCAATAAACTTGCACTAATGCACAAACAGTCCACTAACACTACGCATCCAATATATGACCTATCGGACACTAAATAGTGACTAACTCAACTGTTACGGGTATACTGATACTGAAAAGACAATGCCAGAACCAAGCTGCAGCCGCTGAGTGACAATGCTTCGCAATGGCAGAGGTATTCCGCTGCATGATGCCCCACACTAACTCACCTAAACCTTGCATAATCTGTCACAAGAACAAGTTATCCGCTACTGCTCTTACTACCCAACCTGACTATTGCTGAAATTTTTCCCCCCTTGGCTACTGCCTTGGCACTTTTTTCCCCTGCCCTTTAAACCGCCACACTTCACTCTGCTTTTGACCCACTATCTCCAGATGAGCACATATTAATGGTTAACCATAATCAGACGTACACCAACATCACAGAACCCACATCCTATGAAGACCTCATTCAGTGAACACTAACCACTATGCAGAGATGGCAGTAGATCTTTTGTGTTAGCAATGATGCCGGTGTAGGCAGTCAACACTATCAGGTGTCTGGAGATACCACCATCACAGTTCATCAGCAATCGGCAACCTTTGCTGTGCACCATAAACCCCGTTGACATCCAAAATTTTCAAGGAATTGATAGAGTATTTGAACACACCAAGGCATTCACAGTATCACAACTTCTTCATATCTTTGACTATGTATCTTCTCTTCTTCATATGAAAACTGAATAACAAGTCATTTATAATTCTAATCTTGAAACACGAGCTAGTTCTATTGTACTCATCTCTGTTAAGAAGATGAAAATAATTGTGATGAGTTCCTTGTACTGAAACAAAGGAATACAATAGCAAGCGTGTATCAGAGAACTTTCTTGTTTCTTTACAAAAATGATTATTGTGCCAAATACTTGTCTTCCAGCAGACAGTGCATCAGTCAAAGAGGAAGTCCATGAACTGTTGCAGTCATGGTTCACTAAATTTGAGCAAAATAATATTTCTGAATCACTACTTAGGGGAGGGAGGGAGAGCAGGGTGGGGAGGGAGGGAGAGAGAGAGACAGAGACAGAGACAGAGACAGAGAGACAGAGACAGAGAGACAGAGACAGAGAGACAGAGAGACAGAGACAGAGACAGAGAGAGGGCAGAGGGGGGAGGGTGGGGAGGGTGGGAGAGAGGGCAGAGGGGGGAGGGTGGGAGGGAGAGGGGGGAGGGTGGGAGGGAGAGGGGGCAGGGTGGGAGGGAGAGGGTAGCAGGGTGGGAGGGAGAGGGTAGCAGGGTGGGAGGGAGAGGGTAGCAGGGTGGGAGGGAGAGGGTAGCAGGGTGGGAGGGAGAGGGTAGCAGGGTGGGAGGGAGAGGGTAGCAGGGTGGGAGGGAGAGGGTAGCAGGGTGGGAGGGAGAGGGTAGCAGGGTGGGAGGGAGAGGGTAGCAGGGTGGGAGGGAGAGGGGGCAGGGTGGGAGGGAGAGGGGGCAGGGTGGGAGGGAGAGGGGGCAGGGTGGGAGGGAGAGGGGGCAGGGTGGGAGGGAGAGGGGGCAGGGTGGGAGGGAGAGAGGGCAGGGTGGGAGGGAGAGAGGGCAGGGTGGGAGGGAGAGAGGGCAGGGTGGGAGGGAGAGAGGGCAGGGTGGGAGGGAGAGAGGGCAGGGTGGGAGAGAGGGCAGGGTGGGAGAGAGGGCAGGGTGGGAGAGAGGGCAGGGTGGGAGAGAGGGCAGGGTGGGAGAGAGGGCAGGGTGGGAGAGAGGGCAGGGTGGGAGAGAGGGCAGGGTGGGAGAGAGGGCAGGGTGGGAGAGAGGGCAGGGTGGGAGAGAGGGCAGGGTGGGAGAGAGGGCAGGGTGGGAGAGAGGGCAGGGTGGGAGAGAGGGCAGGGTGGGAGAGAGGGCAGGGTGGGAGAGAGGGCAGGGTGGGAGAGAGGGCAGGGTGGGAGAGAGGGCAGGGTGGGAGAGAGGGCAGGGTGGGAGAGAGGGCAGGGTGGGAGAGAGGGCAGGGTGGGAGAGAGGGCAGGGTGGGAGAGAGGGCAGGGTGGGAGAGAGGGCAGGGTGGGAGAGAGGGCAGGGTGGGAGAGAGGGCAGGGTGGGAGAGAGGGCAGGGTGGGAGAGAGGGCAGGGTGGGAGAGAGGGCAGGGTGGGAGAGAGGGCAGGGTGGGAGAGAGGGCAGGGTGGGAGAGAGGGCAGGGTGGGAGAGAGGGCAGGGTGGGAGAGAGGGCAGGGTGGGAGAGAGGGCAGGGTGGGAGAGAGGGCAGGGTGGGAGAGAGGGCAGGGTGGGAGAGAGGGCAGGGTGGGAGAGAGGGCAGGGTGGGAGAGAGGGCAGGGTGGGAGAGAGGGCAGGGTGGGAGAGAGGGCAGGGTGGGAGAGAGGGCAGGGTGGGAGAGAGGGCAGGGTGGGAGAGAGGGCAGGGTGGGAGAGAGGGCAGGGTGGGAGAGAGGGCAGGGTGGGAGAGAGGGCAGGGTGGGAGAGAGGGCAGGGTGGGAGAGAGGGCAGGGTGGGAGAGAGGGCAGGGTGGGAGAGAGGGCAGGGTGGGAGAGAGGGCAGGGTGGGAGAGAGGGCAGGGTGGGAGAGAGGGCAGGGTGGGAGAGAGGGCAGGGTGGGAGAGAGGGCAGGGTGGGAGAGAGGGCAGGGTGGGAGAGAGGGCAGGGTGGGAGAGAGGGCAGGGTGGGAGAGAGGGCAGGGTGGGAGAGAGGGCAGGGTGGGAGAGAGGGCAGGGTGGGAGAGAGGGCAGGGTGGGAGAGAGGGCAGGGTGGGAGAGAGGGCAGGGTGGGAGAGAGGGCAGGGTGGGAGAGAGGGCAGGGTGGGAGAGAGGGCAGGGTGGGAGAGAGGGCAGGGTGGGAGAGAGGGCAGGGTGGGAGAGAGGGCAGGGTGGGAGAGAGGGCAGGGTGGGGAGGGTAGGAGAGAGGGCAGGGTGGGGAGTGAGAGAGGGCAGGTGAGGAAGGTTTAGAAGACAAATAGAGTCGAAATATACAAACTGTAAGGAAATCTAAGATCACTAAATACTTCAGCTTTAAGGTAATTGGGATTGATGATGATGATGATGATGACGATGTGCTTAAAGGGTCATCAGTCCCTCCATTTCATGGGAGAAACATGTAAAAAGCAATATAGAAAGAAGGTGGGGACCTGGCTGCTACAACTGTATAACCAAGTCAAAGAGTTTAAAAAAGGGCATGGCAGTAGTTGTAACATCATAGGTAAGAGAAAATTGAGATAAACCAAACAGCATCGTGCACAAGAGGGTCTAAAGGCACAACCAGGTGAAGGGAGAAGAAAGTAATTTGCAGTCGCATGGTATAGTATGTGACACAGGGGACTCTCTCTCTCTCTCTCTCTCTCTCTCTCTCTCTCTCTCTCTCTCTCTCTCTCCCCCTCCCTCCCCCCCACCTGTTCCAATAGTTTCAATTAAGTGCCCATGAAGTATGTTTCGGTTTGTGTAGGCAATAAATAGTATATACCTTACGGCATAACCTACAATTACTGTGATTAGTAATAATACAACTATGGCTAGAGGGAGAAAACACAGACTACAGAAGGCTGTTTGAGGTCCTTCCGTAGAGTATAGAGTCGGATACCAATTGGTCTACCCAGTTTTGAGCAGTATGCAAACAATCTGAGGTGTTTGTTGTGGAACAGAATTCAGTGACCTGGGTGAGTAGCCCTCTGGCAGATCGCACTGCCTAATTAACCACAAGCTGTCAGCAAGCCCAACATGGACTGTGCTGCCGACCCATAGGCAACACGTCCATAGCCCAAGAGGATTAAAAATCAGCACCTTGTAACTGTATCTCAACATTCTGCAAGAACACTGTGAAACCCCCATTTGCTTAAAGGGATTTTGTATGAGAGAGAGCTGTGTGTACAGAACGATAATGGGCAGTGCTCGGTGAGATGTTTCTGTGTCAGGAAATGAGGATGGCTATTACTCCACATGGACACTTTGGCAAAGAGAGCTGCAAAACATGCGGCAAGTACCACGGGATCATTGCAGATGTTATCATGGACAATGATGTCAGGAACCGCCATGGATGGTGGACGCCCGCAAATGTGGTGGACGTTAGTTCATACTTGGGAAGATGGAGTGTGGGACTGTGTCGAAGTCTTTTGAATGCTTTTAAATTATCCATAGAGGGATGGCACTTGTGCCACTGAAGTGCCCTGCAGTGCTCCCTGATAGCTGCGGCTGTATTCTCAGACCAACATGGTACCAGTAGTCGTCAGAATGAGTCAGAAGAGCAGGGCAACATTTCTGCGGCAGCACAAATAATAATATCAATAGTATGCTGTAGCATTTTGTCGATATCCTTCCCATGACTGGCTGCAGAAGTGACAGCAGAGGAGAAAGCCTATCAGTCATCTTTTTGATGCTATCAACATGGAACATGTTCCAGATGTCAGCAGTGGAGGGGAAGAGAATGATAGGAAAATGGTTGATGTCACAAAGCTCGCCATGGACGCACCACTGAATCAGGGGTAAGATACTTGGTCTACGGACTGTAGGATCAATACTTTAGTATGTTCTGTTGGCTGCACTGAAATGTGTTGCAGCTCCACTGTTGAGTAGGTAGACGTCCAATTGTGGAAGGTGTTCTAGCACTCGGCTTCTGCGAGACAGTGTCACTGCCCCACAGATGATTATCGACTTTAAAGTCTCCCAGTAAGGGGAAGGGGGATGGGAGCTGTGCAACTAACTGTAACAGTTTGTGACACTGGAAAGTTCTGCCTGGGGGTTAACAAATATTATACAGATTGTCAACCGAACTGACAGGTAAACTAATGATCACAGCCTCTAGTTCAGTATTAAGGGACACCTGCTCACTGAAAATATCAGAGCATATTAGGGTACACACTCCACTGGATGCTCTCACAACATTAACATGACTGGTACAGTGTGGCTTGTAGTTTTTCAGAGCAGGGAGATGTGTTGCCATAAACCATGTTTCCCGAAGTGCTATGCCAATTACATAATAAGCAGCCAATAAATGATGGTGTCCAGACAGTTGGCAATAGTAACTGCTACAGATCCATTGAAGGAATATTGGAGTCAGGTCTGAGAAAATGGCGAATGGAAAAGATGGGAGTGATTACTTTGCTGCCCGACTGTCTGAACCACTGTCAAGGTGCATAGGCCCGACCTTTGCAGGAGTGGGAAGAGGAACATCCAAAGCCTCAGAAAGTATTTTATCTTTCTGTTTATCCTTCTTATCCTTTTGAGTCTGATTTCTGAGAAAATTTTCGCATTTTACCTTCGGGAAGTGAAGCGAACTATACTTTCCTTCAACTCTGAGACTGTGGCTGCTGGTCCTTGTCTTGAGAGGGGGGCCACTGACTGGTATCTTCATCCCTGATGATGACAGAGGATGACTAGGCATCTGACCATACCAATGGTGAGGGAATCACCGATACTACAGGGGTAGGGGGGATGTGGAAGCTGATCTTCCCTCCCCCAACTGTGGGGCAGGTCCTGGACTACGACCAGGGCCAGGAGGTGTCAGCTGAGACCTTATCATCAAGTAGGTATGGACTGTGACAGATGATTTGCAAAATTTGAGAGTATCAGTCAGATGAAGTCTTTCAAACTTTTTCTTTGCATCTTGATACGACAGATGGTCAAGATCTTTATAGCTTTCAAGTTTCTTCTTCCTCCTAAACACTAAGCATTATGGTGAGTAACGAGGAAGTGGTCCTGGATAGTGGACATGCTCGACTAAAGGTGAGCAGAATAATATTAATCTTTCACTGCTCAAGATAAAATCTGAACTTTGATAATAACTAACGAGACAGGAAATTCTCATTTGTGAGTCTGCCTGATGTAATTATGCCAATTAGCAGTATCATAAGCCTCTTCACAGTCAAGGAGCAGTACTGGATGATGCCTGCATAGGACAGCCTGCTCTATTGCCACTTTCCAGAATGTCATGTTATCAACAGCAGGAGATCTCACAATTCCACCCTGGAAATGACTGATAAGTTTTAATTATATGATAAGATTTTGAGTAACTTGTTAAGCACCACACTATACTGTAATGCACATAGTTCCCACCAAGAGAAGTTGTAGGTAGCTACGCCAGTAGCCCTTCCCACAATGTGGGTAAGAAATGCTCAGTCTTATTTGTTGTGAAAGTAGTACCAGAAAACGTACCACCACTAGTGGTGGTGTGTTTTGCACATGACAGCAAAGTATTTAGCAACTGTATTGATGTTTTATGAGATGAGTGTGGATAAACGTTGTAGAATGTAGAATGAAAAAATCCCAGAAACAACACAAAATTTCCAAATCATTACTACTCTTTTATCATCAACTAAAATAGAGGGGAGAGCCCTGACTTAAAACTGCTTCTGCCCTCTCATTGTAAGGAATGTGCACTCAGTTAAAAGGTGGCGTATAGTTATTTGCACTCCACTTTTATCTTAGGTGGGGCTGGGACTCCTTTTGCTGGGGTATGAAGTCAGGGAACAGGGCCCCATTTCAGAGGCAGATTGAGGTCACTTCATCTTGCCAGTGTGATCAGTATGAGAAATGCCACAGCCTGAGAGTTGGTTTCACCAACCACTCCTCATCACAGTTATGTGGCTACTTGCTGACAACAGAAAAGTGATAGTCTGTAGAGAAATGGCTCTTTGTGTCCTGTCTTGCTCCCTGCAGGCTCATTTGGCTGCTTGACATGTTTTGGTCATCTCCTCATATTCCGACATGTCCTGGTACCCTGCAGAATGATACATGCTTCCCCTGCTGCTAAAGAACGGGCAGATTGTCCTGAATTTTTCATATCTATCTATCTGGACAGGGTGCTGCAACAGTGTTCCACACAACGTGTTGACTTATTCAGTGTGGCACAGACTTTGATGCAGAATAATAGACTACAGACAGTGTGTATGTATGTGTCTACATATATTACTGTTGTCAGCATCTTTTGTCAGCTTTGAAAAGAATAGAAAGCAAAGAAAGGCCAGTTCTTTAAAACACTGCATAATGCAAAAAACACTTTCTTGCCTCTTGTTTCTGTTCTTCATTTGAAAAGATAATTTCCGAAGAGCTGATATGGTGGTCCATTCAATGCTTCACCACAATAGAGAATGCTCTGTGGGGCAGAAGTGCTCAGCAGCTCAATTGGAAAGGAGCGAGCCGCAAGAAATAACTCAATGCTCCTAAATCCAGAGTACCTCACACTGCACTCTTGGCTCACTCCCTGATTCAGTTCACAGCAGTCAATCACCACTCTTCACTCCATTATCACTCACTCCTTCTCCTCCTCCCCCCCCCCCCCTTTTCTCTCTCTCTCTCTCTCTCTCTCTCTCTCTCTCTCTCTCTCTCTCCTCTACACACACACACACACACACACACACACACACACACACACACACACACACACATATTAATGCAAGACTTCGTTACAAAATACACTGCATGTACAATGGCCTCATTTTAAGTTTTTACTGTTTGAAAAGTGCATCACACAACATATTTTTCAATGCTGCACGACACAAATCAGTCAAGAAGGCTTTACCTAGACTAGCTTCAAAAGATATGTGCATAGTTTTACATAACAGGATAAAAAAAAGGAAAATCTCGTTACTGTCAGGAGGTAACTTCCTGTTTTTTTTTTTTTTTTTTTTTTTTTTTTTCCCTCATCAAACCTGAAGTGTACTCCAGGCATCTAAAATTACCACCAGAAATGTGTGGATCAGAAAGCCAGCTGTTTGCTGATGATGCTGTGGTGTCGGCGTCATCGAGTGACTCTAGTGGGATCAGGACGATTCAGACAGAATTTCTAGTTGATGTGACAAATGGCAGACAGCTCTACATGTATAAAAATGTAAGTTAATAGAGATAAGTAAAAAAAACCATGATGTTCAAGTACAGTATTAGTAGCGTACAGCTAGACCGTCATCTCAATTAAATATCTAAGTGTAATGATGTAAAGCAGTATGAAATGGAATGGAATGAGCATGCAAGGGCTACAATAGGGAAGGCAAATGGTTGACTTTGGTTTATTGGGTGAATTTTAGGAAAATGTGGTTCATCTGTAATAGAGATTGCATATGGGACACTAATGCAACCCATTGTTTGTACGGTTCGAGTGTTTGGGACCTGCAACAGGTTGGATTAAAGGAAGACATCAAAGCAACTCAGAGGCGTGATTTCATCTCAAATCATACAGGTCACATAACTCGTGGTCATGAATTTCTCTGGAAAAAATATAAGACTGCTATATCATACATGTTAAGAAATAAAGTATTTTCATTTTATCTTAATTTTTGTAAATGGTACAGCTCTTTGAAAAAATGTTCATTTTGTAAATAACTCATAAAACAGTAGAGAACAAAACAAAAAAATATAACTAATAAACCAAAAGTACTGGAGACCTGGCAAATGTTTTGCATTAAAACTCCCTCTTAGCGTGTTGAAATTTGGATGACACCCGCACACTTATGGGCTTCGTTGAACTTACAAATTTAAGACTAAAATATGAAATTTAAGTTAATTTTTCCACTCAAAAATTTTTTGTTCAATTTGGAAATTTACAGAATGCTGTCTTTTCTGTCATATTACCAGAAACTACGGATGTAATTATGAACAGTATCTTCCAGCTATCAGCGTTATGTAAATATTTATTACTACAAATGTGAAAAATTGAATTTTTACGAGTTTTTACAAATTATTTACTTGAAAATCCCATTCGAAAACTTTTGAGAATTACACACACAATTGTTTGGTTAATACGTTAGTAGTCAGTGCAAACGCAGTGGGCAATATTTTTCTGTGTGAAGAGTTAAAAAATTTTTCAACATTCTGCATATTTTACATCACTGTATTTCTAGTGTAAAATATGCATGATGGTGCTCTTCTGTTTATAATAAATGAGTGAGAACTTGCACAAATCATTCTGCATCGAATTTTGTGTTTGGTTTGAACTTTGTTATATAATGTCAGTGAGGAAATACAGTAGTGAAAGAGTGAGATGTGTGGACTATGAAAAAAGACACAAGAATGTGGTGTTTCAGAAAAGTGAAAAGCACTTCGCAGCTGTTGGAAACCTGTCAGAAGTACTGCAGAAATATCTTGGTCCTCAAATAATGGTATCAGCATCACATCCACTGTACAGGAATTGCTACACTCACTACAAGCAGAAATTTAGTAATAACCTACCTGAACGATCATAGTCCCCCGAACGTGAAACTGATGAAGACAGTGCAGATGTTTATGGCTATGAGCACTATGGGACTCAACTGCTGTGGTCATCAGTCCCCCAGAACTCAGAACTAACTAAACCTAACTAACCTAAGGACATCACACACATCCATGCCCGAGGCAGGATTCGAACCTGCAACTGTAGCAGCAGCGTGGCTCCGGACTGGAGCGCCTAGAACCGCACGACCACCGCAGCCGGCTGCAATGTTTATATTCATGGATGTGAAGTAGTTGATGTGTTGAATGTGCAGCCCCTACTATATCCCCCCTTAAATGTCCAGGGAAGGTAAGAAGCACAAGAAGAAAACAGCATGTAAAAAGAAAAGTGGAAGAAACTGAATCAAGTTTTACCCACGCAACATCTTCAAAACTTTGTGAAGTGTATAATGTAGATGCACATGGTGCAGAATCTGAAGATACTGGTATGTGCATGAAATGTGATGTGTGGTTTCAAAACCTAAATATTGCTATCGCAGCAGCCACATATACTGAGAAGGTGCAGTTACTAACACTGATACCAGGTAGCTATTCTAAGCAGCAGATACAGAAGTACACACTCACTTCCTCACATTATTTGATTTCAAAAACTCGTAAAATAAGGAATGAGAAAGGTACTTGGGCATGCCCATTTCTTACTGTGGAGATCCTTTGCAAGATAAGCATACTGTTGCTCTGGAATATTACCTATGTGATGACAAAGATTGCAGCAGGCAAAGTCATAACCAGGATGATGTTATCTCTGTTAGTGAAAATGGTGAAAAAGTTAAAAAGATATATAAGATCAATAACGGAAGCATATCTCCTAATCAAAAAGGAGAAACCAAATTTAAAAACTGGTCTCTCAAAATTCTACTCCTTATAACCAAAATGGGTAAAATGCCAAGAAGTGAAGGAAGTATGCACATGTATTTACCGCACTAATTTGAAACTTGTTTATTTCGCCATAAGCAGTGACACAGTAAAGAAACACACAGAGATGGACCTGCTGCTTTTGTGTATGTGTCAAAAGCCACAAGATAAATGTTGGTTGTAGGAATATGCAATGTATCCTAGTGCTGAGTGATGACTGACTAAGCATTACACCTTCAGGATACTGATGATGATGTAACAACCTATGCATTGTGGGTGGGAGGAGGGTCGGTAAAGAAAACGGTAGAGCCAGCAAAGTTTGTTACAGAGGTTAGGCATTACGTCATGAAAGGAATAGTTCACCATCATATCAGGAGGAGTCAGAGACAGGCCACAGCAGAAGTAAAATCAGCCACATCCCAGAATACTGACACATTACTTCCTCATTTCGACTTTGCTGAGAACTGGTCTTTTGATTTACAGAACAAAGTTGAAAGTTACCACTGGCACACATCACTAGTGACAATATTCATAGGTGTTTCTGACTTCCTTGGAACATCACACAGTTTTGCTACCATCAGTGATGATCTCATTCATGACAGTGCACATGCATGCTACGCTGTCAGCACGATAATTGATGTAGCATCAAGAGGCAATGCAATTCCTAAACATGTGCACACAACTGATAGTGCAGCATCTTGTTTTAAAACCACTTTCAGCTTTATGAGCTTGTTCAACACTGTAATACAGGAATTAAGAAAAAATGCATATTTTCAGCAACAGGTCATGAAAAAAGTGCATGTGAGGGGGTAGAAGGCCTCTGTAAAGATCTTGCAACAAGATTTAATCTCCAGCATGAAGCTGTTGATACTATGAGATACTACTGGACCAGTACACACCATATCAAAATTAGTATCAAACACAGAACTATTAATTCTGAATGAAAGTACATTAACAGAATTCCATTTTAAAAAAAAGAGCAAGGAGTGGTCTGCTATGAAGCCTACAGCAGACATTCAATCAAGTCACTACTGGGTTGCATCCCAGAGTGGCACATATACTGCAAGAACGGTTCTCCACAAAATGCAGCCTGTTACTGTGTGTGAAATGCAGATACCACAGTACACATTAGAAGACTTTGCAGTGAGCCACTTCATTTCTTGTGTGTTGTATGACAATCAGTGGTGGGTGGGACAGATAATAAAGTGTTTCTTGTGAGCTGCAAGATATAACTGTCTCCTTTATGACACCTCAGGGTCCCACTAATGCTGTCAAATGACCATCATCAAAAGATCAGTTTGCAGCTCTCATTTCCCAAGTACTGCTCTTGTTGAATCATCCTTGTCCGTATGTAAATTCAGCTCAGCTATATAAGTTCAATGAGAAGCAGATCGTGCGGTAGCGTTCTCGCTTCCCGCGCCCAGGTTCGATTCCCGGCGGGGTCAGGGATTTTCTCTGCCTCGTGATGACTGGGTGTTGTGTGATGTCCTTAGGTTAGTTAGGTTTACGAAGTTCTAAGTTCTACGGGACTGATGACCATAGATGTTAAGTCCCATAGTGCTCAGAGCCATTTGAACCATTTGAGAAGCAGATGAAGGGGGAGGGGGGGGGGGGGGGGGGGATGGAACAGTGCGGTGTTGATTGTTACATTATAGGGAATTTTAATTCATGGAAAGTAATTACAGAAGACAGTAATAATTTGTGAACAATATCATAAAAAGAAAAATGGGTACAAATATTCTGTATCTCATTTTTGTTATAAAATGTTTTTGAACAAAATTATGAATTGTTTTCCCACTCACTTATAACATCATAAAGTAATTATTTTGATTCAGAAATACCAGTTGTGCATGACATTTACTTAAAATCAGTGATCAATTTAAATATTTAAGTGTCCATGATTTTTTGATCTTGAGAGTACAGCTATGTCTACGTAAAAATTTTCTCGCATTTTGAACAGGCAAGTATTGCCCACTCTGATTGTACATTCCCTAAGTACAATGACCAACTAACGTACCATGAAATTTTTAGAACATTTAGGATGGGGCTTTTAAAGAAAATGATTTCTAAACAACCAAATAATTTCTAAACAACCAAATAATTTCAGATTTCTCATCTTCTGTAAAATATTTTGATAGTTTATGAATTTCCTGCATTAATGCCACAGCTGACAGTTAGCAGTCCTTCCACTTCATCATTTCTCAAGACAGTCAACATCCCGGGACTATTCATATTTTCAAAACAATTTTGAAATTTGCAAAAAGTTACGAGTTTCCATAGGTTAACAATGCTCACAAGTATGTATGTATTAATCATGTTGCATAGTATTGGGAACAAAGTATTTATTGAACATAAATTCAGATCTATATCACTTCTGGTTTCTTTATTACAATTTTTCCATTTTCCCCTTTATTGCACCATTTTCACAAATACTCTTATTTACAGAGGTCTGTAGCATTTTAACAAATCATCAGAAAATCAAAATATTGTAGTTTTGGAGAGGTATCATGTGGAGCTTCAACGTTTATTTTTTTTAGCTAACTTTGAAATAGTGATGTGACACATTCACTCTTGACCTCTATGATTTGAGATGAAATCCCCCAGAGGTGGGCTGCTAGATTTGTTAGTGCTAGGTGCGACCAACATGCAAGCATTAGGGGAGATGCTTTGGGAACTCAGATGGGAATGACTGGAGATAAGACAATGTTTCTTTTCGAAGACCACTATTGAGGAAATATAGAGAATCTGCATTTGAGGCTGATTGCCGAAGGATTCTACTGCCACTAACATAAATTTCATAAAAGGACCACAACGGTAAGATTAGAGAAATTAGGGCTCATACAGAATCACACAGACAGTCAGTTTTCCCTCCCTCTATTTGTGAGTGGAGCAGGAAAGGAAATGACTAGTAGTGGTACATGATACCCTCAACAATACACCATGTGGTGACTTGCACAGTATGTAAGTAGACGTAGATGTAGATATAGACAAATGACTACACTTTATTTAGCAAACTAGTATCAAGCATGGCCACTATTCAGTGGCATCTAATACACGACATTAGAAGAACACAAACATTATTTGGTTACAAAAAAAAAACATCAACAAATCACCAATCACTGTACAACAAAGGGGATGAGTTGCGTAAGCATGAACATCTTCATCAGTGACATCCTGTCATCAGCTTTCTATGTATTAGGTATCACTGTTGATGGGTCAAGCCCGTTAAAGTAAAGTAAGTAGAATACTATCATTACTACAGCTTAAGGTGCACCAACAACATGTCTTTCGTTCAGCACATGCAAACCGCAAAGCATTCAACAGACGAGATTCACGTTTTTACAAGGTGACAAATCATATTCGCTGTTGTTCTGATATCAAAGCACTGATTCTCTTATGTTTATGAATTGTTTGTGTTTGTCCTATAGGATGTTTCTGATGCTACAGCAAATGATGTTAAGTCTCACTGATATCAAATACACATTATTATTTTAACACTTACCAGAGCCTTTCACTTTCTTGTATTACTCATGTGCATATCCTAGCACAAATTTCTTGTTTCATGTTTTGTTTTTAAACAAGCACTTTGTGAATTACTTATGTATTGTCTCATACTATGACTAAATAGTTTTGGCGCAAATGGTCCCACGAAACACAAGAGAATAAGTACATAAAACAAATACTCATTCTTGCATAAAGCAATAGAATGTTTTGAAAAAATCCATTTACTGATGTTATATAAACTAATCAGCATGAGTTCAGTTGGGTCATTCTTATTTATGTGGTAAGCAGCAGCTACTCTTTTTACATTGTCACATAATACGAAATGAATTTTCCATTTGATTGGGGGCCTGTAATTTTGAAGATTATCCAGATGTTTGTATTATGACATCATCTTCCAATGGTATACAGGGAGTTACAAAAAGGTATGGCCTAACTTTAAGGAAACATTCCACACACACAAAGAAAGAAAATATGTTATGTGGACATGTGTCCGGAAACGCTTACTTTCCATGTTAGAGCTCATTTTATTACTTCTCTTCAAATCACATTAATCATGGAATGGAAACACACAGCAACAGAACGTACCAGCGTGACTTCAAACACTTTGTTACAGGAAATGTTCAAAATGTCCTCCGTTAGTGAGGATACATGCATCCACCCTCCGTCGCATGGAATCCCTGATGCGCTGATGCAGCCCTGGAGAATGGGGTATTTTATCACAGCCATCCACAATACGAGCACGAAGAGTCTCTACATTTGGTACCGGGGTTGCGTAGACAAGAGCTTTCAAATGCCCCCATAAATGAAAGTCAAGAGGGTTGAGGTCAGGAGAGAGTGGAGGCCATGGAATCGGTCCACCTCTACCAATCCGTCGGTCACCGAATTTGTTGTTGAGAAGCGTACGAACACTTCGACTGAAATGTGCAGGAGCTTCATCGTGCATGAACCACATGTTGTGTCGTACTTGTAAAGGCACATGTTCTAGCAGCACAGGTAGAGTATCCCGTATGAAATCATGATAATGTGCCCCATTGAGCATAGGTGGAAGAACATGGGGCCCAATCAAGACATCACCAACAATGCCTGCCAAAACGTTCACAGAAAATCTGTGTTGATGACGCGATTGCGCAATTGCGTGCGCATTCTCGTCAGCCCACACATGTTGATTATGAAAATTTACAATTTGATCACGTTGGAATGAAGCCTCATCCGTGAAGAGAACATTTGCACTGAAATGAGGATTGACACATGAACCATTCGCAGAAGTGTACCCATGGAGACCAATCAGCTGCTGGTCAACGTTACCTTGTACGGCAGCAACTTCTCTGACGCTGACATTAGGGTTACCGTCAACTGCACGACGAATTGCCTCGTCCATTTCAAATGTCCACATCGTTCTAGGTCTTCCCCAGTCGCGAGTCATAAGCTGGAATGTTCCATGCTACCTAAGACACCGATCAATTGCTTCGAATGTCTTCCCGTCGGGACACCTTCGTTCTGGAAATCTGTCTCGATACAAACGTACTGCGCCACGGCTATTGCCCCGTGCTACTCCATACATCAAATGGGCATCTGCCAACTACGCATTTGTAAACATTGCACTGACTGCAAAACCACGTTTGTGATGAACACTAACCTGTTGATGCTACATACTGATGTGCTTGATGCTAGTACTGTAGAGCAATGAGTCTCATGTCAACACAAGCACCGAAGTCAACATTACCTTCCTTCAATTGGGCCAACTGGGGGTGAATCAAGGAAGTACAGTACATACTGATGAAACTAAAATGAGCTCTAACATGGAAATTAAGCATTTCCGGACACGTGTCCACAAAACATCAAAATTAAGCGTTTCCGGTTACATGTCCACATAACATCAAAATTAAGCGTTTCTGGACACATGTCCACATAACACCTCTTCTTTATTTGTGTGTGAGGAATGTTTCCTGAAAGTTTGGCCGTACCTTTTTTTAACACCCTGTATATGTGCTTCATCTGATGTCTCATCTCCCCAAATTCTCACTTGCCCTGGAAGCCAGCAGGGCACCCTTCCTCTGTAGGCAGAGAAGGGACTCTTGGATTGCTTACACTTGCTCGTCTGCAGTACTGAACAAACTGAAGGACATTTTGGGTGTCAGAACAGGTGAGGCATTTCACAATTTGCATATTTCTCATCTGCTCTAGTTCCCTCAAGATACATGTCATGAAGTGCAAATCCATTTTGTAAAGAAATCTTTAAGACTGTTTCCAGGAAAACCGTAAAGCACCCAATGGAGTTACCATCCCCATCTAAAATGTTATAAAACTGTGACCCATTTCTGAACATTGAGAACCCCAAAACCCCTCTCTCTCTCTCTCTCTCTCTCTCTCTCTCTCTCTCTCTCTCTCTCCAATAACCATGGTAATGACTGGCTCCACCCTCAGGTTTTAACAGTAATTAGGGCTGCACCAAGGTTCACTAGGCCCACTTCATGCCAATTCCACAGTCTCTTGACTCGTCAGTTTGTGAAGGTGCAACTCACTGTTGGGCAAAAAAAACAGTAAGGGGTTCAAGTGAGTGAAATTGTCAACAGGTTGAATGCCTAGTGTATTATGAGGGGATGACACCACATAGCAAGTGTGACTTTGCAAGGCTCAGCACAGAGACTGGCAATAGGATTGGTCTTCAACAAGTGTCACTAACCTATCTCCACAGTGACCACATTAATGATTTTGAAATATGTTGGTCCTTCACTATGACAAATCTTCCAGTTATAAAATCATTAACATCGAGCAGCTTTTAGTCCAAACAGGCACTACAGTCCTCTTAAGAACCCTTATCCCCCACTCTCCAGATTCAGACCATCTGTGAATTTTTTTCTACAATTAAATTAACTCTATAGCACAATTTCAGGATCCTAGAGACTATTACAGGAAGTAATTATCAGGGCTGTCGTCAGGGGAAGCAAAAGTATAATTTAGAAGCATGGAAAACATGAACAGAGAACTGCATTAAACTCACAGGGATTAATTTCACGAGTGCAGCATTTAAATGTATTACTTGGTTCAATAAAACATCTTCCCAAGCCTAGTCTGAAGTTTATCATCATCTCTCACATGATAATGAAAACATATAAAAACAATGCTCAACAGAGTAAGATTAAGACTAATGTTCAGTCTCTCACAAACAACACACTCAGAATCATTTCTTTAGTGACTACTTCACACCACTATTATGGTGTTGCATGACATCATTACAAAATAAATAAATAAATAAATAAATTATACCTGGATTTTATCCTCATGCATCAGAGTGAAAGATGGTCCATCATACTCCCTCTCAGTTCCTTCAGACGAATATCCATTAACAGCTTGATGGGTGTCTAACTGATGATCCGCCTGCTGTGTATCCTTATCTGTTGTGACCTGTCCCAATGTTTTAGCAGAAATATTGTTAGAATTTGGATTCCAATTTGTGCGTTCACTACAGTTATTTGCTTCAAGGTTACTATTTTTTCTACTTCGATACAAATTCTTTCTGCTGCCTGTAATAGGTTTCAAACGAAATCTTTTCAAACCAGAACCCTTACGTAAGAAGGTTTTTACAATTCGTTGTTCATGATCTCCTGTAACATTTTTTATCACATCATTTTTGTTCTTATTTTGTACATGACAATCAACTACTGAGCACTTTGGCACAGAACTGGGGCAAGACGATTGCTTTTGTCGAAATTTTGCCAATCCTTCGCCCTTCTTCAGGAAAGACTTCTTCGGTTTGCTAAGCTGTGAAGAAGCAGTATTTGCCGGTAATGTGTCAGACAGTTTCTCTTCAAGAAGCTGACTAAAAGATTTATTTGTCACAGTGATGGGAGTTTCATCAAAGGATTTGACAAGGGCAATTCCTTCCTGTGGGAGAAAATATTTACGTCCTTAAACAAAAATAACACAAATGCTTGGAGTAACTTTGTATAATTAATTTGCAGCTATCAACTTACTGGTAAACCTCTATTGTCTGAAGATCTCTGCAATAAATGTAAGTTAAATCTTGCACCTTGAGCATTTCCCACTCTCAGTCTATGTCCATTGTTTCCATCTGTAAAGACAGACGTTTAAAAAAAAAAAAAAAGGTGTTGTTGCTAAATATCAACTGATATCAACTGTTAACTTCAAACGACATGTTACTTGCCTGTATCCTGTGTATTTCGTAACATTTTGCTTTTTCTAGGCAAAGGTCTGGGCCCATTCTGTTGCACTAAATTGGAGATCTTAACTTGAGCCATTCTTTACAAGACTAACTTCATACACAAAAATCTTAAAATTTCTTTTGCTTCTTCTCTACTGGTTCACTTTTTTCCCTTGACTTCCTACCTGCATCTGCAACAATGATTATTTTCAGTTCAAAGTCTTTCTTTCACATACAAAATATAGGGTGATTCTAATTAAAATCAAACTTTCAAAATGCTATAGAAATAACACCACCGATCAAAATGATGCCAAATTGCAACAGAATATTATCAGAAAGGGGAAAAACGTATGGCAGAAGAAAAAAAATAGTGTGAAAATTGATCAATAGATGGTGCTGTGTGTGTCAGAATATGTAAATGAAAACATCTGTCATGCGCATGACCCACTGAAGTTAGTATAAATATGCCAGAACATGGCTTTTATTCCTTTCGTGCCTGTGACGTTCGCCATGACTGTCTCAATGCAGGATCGTGCTCTGCTTGTAAAGCAGACTGTGCACACGTCGCTCTGCCGAAGTTCCGAACACTAAAGGGTTTGAAACAATGCACTGGCCCGATGACTGCCGTGGGTCTGGAGAAAATGATTCGGAAATTTGAAAGATGGTTTCTTTTGGTGTGCAACCTGGTAGAGGGAGGAAATTTGTGTTAACTTCCTATGGGACCAAACTGCTGAGGTCATCACACACACACACACACACACACACACACACACACACACACACACACACACCCACCCATACCCGAGGGAGGACTCGAAACCTCCGATGGGGGGGGGAGCCGCGTGAACCGTGGCAAGGCGCCTCATACCTTGAGACTACCCTGCCCAGCGGAGGGAGGAAACTAATTGATTCGACATCAGTGGAAACAGTGGTCACAGCAATTTAAGAGGAGAGGAGTGGTGGTGTGCAAACGTGTAGTACACGGAGAATTGCCCGAACATTGGACATACCCGTGAGCACATCCTTCTTTGCTATTCATTCAAAATTACCCATGTGCACGAGTTGCTTCCTGTTGACCTGCCATCTTTCTTTGCTTTAGAATTTCTTGCTCGCATGGAAGTGGACAACGATTGGCTGTGGAAGATTTTGTTGACAGACAAAGCCCACTTCCATCTGTCAGCATGTC
The DNA here is from genome assembly GCF_023864345.2 of Schistocerca serialis cubense. Lineage (NCBI taxonomy): Eukaryota > Metazoa > Arthropoda > Insecta > Orthoptera > Acrididae > Schistocerca > Schistocerca serialis. Next base: position 392,330,841 of record NC_064640.1, read on the forward strand.
AGTACACAGAATTGTTGACTATGTGCAATGGAAAATCCACATGCAAATCAACCAGTATCACTTCATCCTGAAAAAGTCACTGTGTAGTGCAGGTTTACGGCATCATTTATCATAGGGTCATATTTTTTCAAGGATACAGGTGCTTCATGTCCTGTTACCTGTACTATCACTGGTAAGCACTAGAAATGTCTTTTGCGCAACCATGTCATTTCAGCTCTCCAACAGCGTGGATGTGTGGAGGGATCATTTTTACGCGAGATGGCACACTTCCGCACATTGAAAATCCAGTTAAGCAACTGCTAAAGCGCCATTTTGGAAATGCTAGAATTATCAGCTGCCATTTCCCTACAGCCTGGCCGACCCGATCACCTGATCTTAATCTGTGTGACTTCTGGCTGTGGGGCTATCTAAAAGATGTTGTGTTCAGTGTTCCGATTGCAAACTTAGCTGCATTGAAGGCACACACTGCGCAACACATTCTGAACGTGACCCTGGAAACACTTCGTTCAGTTATGGAACATGCCGTTTCTCGATTTTAACTTGTTGCAGAAAATGGTAGACAGCATATTTAACGTGCTTTGGGTCAGTCATATGGAAATTAATAATCCAATTTGATTTTGATTGATGCTTTTTATGTGGTTTTTGGCCTCAGGACAATTAAAAACCAATTTTTCCCATTCAATGTTATATGACCTTGCTGTGGTGGATGGGCTTATATAACTTAACAGTATCACACCTGTACACCCATGCACACTGAGTAGTCCAGTTGTTTAACGTCAGACTTACACCTTAGACATTGTTGTATGATTCATTTGTGATTTGTAGTCGACCACTATTACATTATGATGCTTACAGTGCCACCTAGTGCTACATTTTGTAACTATTTATTTTTCTTCTGCCATATGTTTTTCCCCTTCTCTGATAATATTGTGTTGCAATTTGACATCATTCTGACCAGTGGTGTTATTTCTACAGTGGTTTGAAAGTTTAATTATGATCACCTTGTATATCAAAGTATCATACAATAGTGAAATGATAAATACTCTTAATATAACTAGGTCACTAACTAATTGTTTATTTGAACAACAGAAGAAAGAATTAACAAAAAAGTGTTCATCTGTTCATTTGTCCACCACATTGCATAGATCCCATCATGAAGGAGACTCGTCAGGGGTATGGAAGCAAGAGACTGCATTCATAATTAAATATTATTAAACTTATGTACGCTATTTGTGGTTGAAGTTAAGTTCAACAAAGCAAAATTACAGGAAAGCTGCTGCTTAAAGAAACATTGCTTTATTGGTTATGTTAAACACATGTTGTTGGCCTCCTACTGCTAGTTTAATATCTTCTTGCTCACATTTATATTTTTCATAAAATATGCGGTTATACAGGGTGTATCAAAAAGAATCATCCAATTTTAAAAAAAATTATAACTATTATGTTATCTGAGATACACGTCTGAACAACGTACTGTTGGAAAGAGTAAACTCTCAAGTTTTACAGGGTTCCCGCTAGGTAGCAGCAGTGTGCGTCCAGCTCAGTTCTAAAAAAATGGTGTCAGGACAACAGAAAGTGTTTTGTGTTCTACGTTCTGTGCCGTGCAGGTCAGTGATAACCGTTAAGCGTAACTTTCGTATTAGATATGGTGTGGATCCACCTACAGCACAGAGTATTAGATGACAGCATAAACAATTCCGAGAAACAGGTTGCTTGTGTAAAGGCAAATTGCTGGGCCGTCCCAAACTGTGTGACACAGACATCGAACGCATCTGCCACAGTTTCACAAGGAGTCCGCAGAAATCCATTCACCATGCAGCTCAACAGCTCAGCATGCCCCTGATGTCCATCTGGCATGTGATGCATCGACGTTTACACATGAAACCATACAAAATTCAGCTACTACAAGCTATTCATGAAGGTGACAATCAACAAAATGTTGAGTTCCATAATTTCATCCTTGGCAAGGTGAAGGATGACAGTTTTCTTCCACACTTAGTGTTTAGTGGCAACGCAACATTCCATTTAAATGGAAAGGTGAATTGTCATAATGTGAGAATATGGGGTGCAGAACAACCACATGAAGTTTAACAACATGAGTGGGACTCTCCAAAATTTAATGTGTTTTGTGCAGTTCCATGGGAAATGGTGTGTGATCCATTTTTCTTTGCCGAGAACACTGTTACAGAACATATCTCAATATGCTTGAGAACTTTCTTTTCCCACAATTGGAGCCTGACTCAAACAACTTCATTTACCAACAGGATGGGGTACCGCCACACTGGCAACTGGAAATGCAGGAATTTTTAAATCAAACAATTACTGAACAATGGACTGGTTGCACTGGACCAAATGATTCAAGCTCTACATTACTGGCCTCCAAGGTCAGCGGACCTGACTGTATGTGATTGTTTCTTGTGGGGGTTTATAAAAGACTCTGTTTATGTGCCTCCATTACCAACAACATTAAATGTGTGGTGTCACCGCCAGACACTACACTTGCTAGGTGGTAGCCTTTAAATCGGCCGCGGTCCATTAGTATACGTTGGACCCGCGTGTCGCCACTGTCAGTGATTGCAGACCGAGCGCCACCACACGGCAGGTCTAGAGAGACTTCCTAGCACTCGCCCCAGTTGTACAGCCGACTTTGCTACGAAAGGTTCACTGACAATTACGCTCTCAGTTGCCGAGACGATAGTTAGCATAGCCTTCAGCTACGTCATTTGCTACGACCTAGCAAGGCGCCATAGCATTTGATATTGAGATTATAACATGTACCGTCAAGAGCGATGTACACCAATTGTGGATTAAAGTTAAGTATTATATCAACTACGTATTTTATTTGCTACTATTAATTCCCTTAACTGTTCCAGACCTCGCACCAGTCAGCGTGTAATTAAACGCGTGCATTTCGGCCTCCTCTAGCAACACGGTGTTGGCTCTTCTGACAACACTTCAGAATGAATTAAGACATCGCTGAACAGCAACTGTGGGAGCTGTAACTTAAGACACGCTCACTGCACTGTGAGAAAAATTTGAATACCACATTGACATATGCCGGGCATCTCAAGGGGACATATTGAACACCTATGAAAAAAACTTTGATTTTCCCGTTAATCACAAAATGAAATTCGTTATATATGTTTATTAGTTTCAGAAATATATATGTGCCAAACCGGATGATTCTTTTTGATACACCCCTTATCTGTTCTGGAAGTATAGGCATGTGTTTACAATGAAGACTGTTACTTATAGTGAAGCTAACAGAAGCATTCAGAACTTTAATTCAGATGATTAGACAATTTGCAGAGGTGGATAGTAAGATATGCATTTAATTTTACTTTGAATTTGTAAAGGTTTTCAGTTTATTGTTTTATGTAAGATGAGAGCTCATTGAAGCCCACAGCATGACAAAACAGGACCGCACTCTGACTCGAAGAAAACCAGGTAACATCCACATGAAAATTACTTTTCTGTGTTGTCATGAACTTTTGAAAATCAAAGTTCAGTTATTATCACCAAATACCAATATGATTAAATGTACCTGGAAATGAACGTAAGAATTCAAAGATCTACAAAGAGACATCTACAGGTTATGTGACAATCGTGATTTGATTTCAGTGCACCCAATGGCATGGTTATCAGTGCCCTCGCTGAATATGAATTTATGCATGTAGTGAGATGAACAATGTCTTTCCTCTTGAGCAAAGTACATGCATTACAGACTTCACAGACTGAATGGCAATGACACCACAGACATCAGTTTCTTACCAATACATGAAAATGGGCGATAGTCATGACATGATATACTAAACAAAATTTGAATTAGCTGAAATGAGTGCTTCAGTTTTTTATCAGGTAGATGTGGCTTGCTGACAATTAATAAAGAGCACAGAAAGAACTTGCCACTCTGAGAGTAAGTAAAAGCTGGTTAATTGTGCCATACACTGAGATGGCAAAAGTCATGGGATAGTGATACGCACATATACAGATGATGGTGGTATTAAGTACACAAAATATAAGAGGGTAGTGCATTAGCAGAGCTGTAATTTGTACTCAGGTGATTCATGTGAAAAGGTTTCTGATGTGATTACGATCACACAATGGAAATTAATAGAGCTTTAATACGGCATAGTACTTGGAGCTAGATTCATGGGACATTCCATTTTGAAAATTGTTAGGGAATTTAATATCCAGAGATCAGCAGTATCAAGAGTGTGATGAAAATACCAAATTTCAGGTATTATCTCTCACCACGGACAACACAGTGTTCAACGGCCTTCACTCAACGACCAAGAGCAGTGGCGTTTACATGAGATTGTCAGTGCTAATGGACAAGCAACAATGGATGAAATAACCCCAGAAATCAATGTAGGTGCATGACAAACATATATGTTTGGACAGTGTGGCAAAATTGGACATTAATAGGCTACAGCAGCAGACAACCAATGTGAGTGCCTAGTTGGGCACTAGAAGACTGGAAAACCGTGGCCAGGTCAGATGAGTCACAATTTCAGCTGGTGAGAGCTAATGGTGGGGTTCAAGTGTGGTGCAGATCTCACAAACACATGGACCCAAGTTGTCAGTGAGGCACTGTGCACGCTGGTGGTAGCTCCATAATGATATGGGCCATGCTTACATAGAATGGATCAGGTCCTCTGGTCAAACTGAACTGATCATTGATTGGAAATGGTTATGTTTGGTTATTCTTGGAGACCATCTGCAGCCATTCATGGACTTCACATTCCCAAACAATGATGGAATTTGTATGGATGACAATGCACCATGTGACTGGATTGACGAACATTCTGGACAATTCGAGCAAATAATCTGGACACCCAGACTGCCTGACATGAATCTCATAAAATGATTATCGGACATAATATAAACGTCAATTTGTGTACAAAAGCCAGCACTGTCAACACTTCTGGTTCCAGAAGCAGCACGGCTCAATATTTCTGAAGAGGACTTCCAACAACTTGTTTAGCTCACGTCATGTCGAGCTGCTGCGCTATGCTGGGCAAAGGAGCTCTGATGTGATATTAGATGTCTCATTACTTTCACCACCTCAGTGTATATGGTTGTTAAAATACATATATGCAAAGGGTTAAAAATTACACACACTATATGAGAAATGAGCACACAATCCAAATTGTAAAACTATGATTCGTGTAACTGTGGTTGGTTTGTGTGGCATATGGCTGGTGCCTTACAATCCAGTCACACAACAGTGTTGTGGACTGCCACCTGGTCAAGAAACCTGTAAATTGACATAGCTCTGTTTGCCTGTGCCAACTGCTGCAGTATTGAGGGTGTCACATTCACCAGATACAGCCATCACTAGCTCACATCCGCGAGCCGTGCAAAATGATTCTGTTGACTGGTATTACTATGCCAGGCAGCCTTTACAGGGCACCATCCAGCAGCTTGCCAGCCAGAGTAAATCCCAGTCCCAATATCGATGCCTCGACTCTGTGTCAGAAGTGCTACCAATCTACTCGTCAGAGTGCAGCACTACCGATGAACTCTGAGATATTGGCAGTGACGCATATACAGTCTCTGCCTACAGCAGTTATTATCAGTAGTAAGCGATAGTGTAGTTCACTAGTGTATTCAAGAAATTTTCTCATGTCTCGTACATCCTTCATTAGATCTGAATGATCTTTGTGTTGGTTTACTTGGAAGCTGTTTCAGCTGTTAATACTGTTGTGTACTTCCTCTGTAGTAATGAAGTTTACCGTTCTTGGCTACCCAGACACCTTTTTCTTCTTGTGTGTGCAACGCACACAATGGGATACTTTAGTTGATGATGAGGGTAAATTTTTCCGACTTTTTGTCTCCAAGTCTTCATTCTCCCTGTCTTGTGGTAAACCAAGTAGCCCTTCTCTCTGAACCTCCCAACAGAGTTTTCGTGCTTCTGCTCTGTGCTTGACTGATGTTGTTCCTGCTCTCTCTCTCTCTTTTCTTTTTTTTGCTTGTGTACACTTATTTTTATGTTCCGCATTTCCATGTCTTATTCTTGCTTTTTCCCTTGTCCCCATTTTGTACTAGTGCTGCTTCATTTGTTCTTTCTGGTGCCTTTTCCTGTTTGCACCATTTTCCATGCTGTCCACTTCTCTTGTCAATATTGTCAATGCTGAATCCCCTTTTGTGTTGTTCTCATTGGTCTCAATTGTCCATTTACCATGTCTCCTTTCATGCCGGAACTTTACCTTCTGCAGCTTTTCCAGTTGGGGGACAACAGCTGCTGTGTATGATCCAGGATACCACTCACTCGACGCAGCACTGTTCGGTGGTGACACTACCAAGTGCTACAGACAGGTCTGCATAGTTTCTACATCTACATTTATACTCCATAAGCCACCAAACGGTGTGTGGTGGAGGGCACTTTATGTGCCACTGTCATTACCTCCCTTTCCTGTTCCAGTCGCGTATGGTTCGCTGGAAGAGCGACTAACAGAAAGCCTCCATGCGCGCTTGAATCTCTCTAATTTTACATTCGTGATCTCCTCGGGAGGTATAAGTAGGGGGAAACAATATATTCAATACCTCATCCAGAAACGCACCATCTCGAAACCTGGACAGCAAGCTACACCGCGATGCAGAGCGCCTCTCTTGCAGAGTCTTCTACTTGACTTTGCTAAACATCTCCGTAAAGCTATCACACTTACCAAATAACCCTGTGATGAAACGCGCCACTCTTCTTTGGATCTTCTCTATCTCCTCCATCAACCCGATCTGGTACGGATCCCACACTGATGAGCAATACTCAAGTATAGGTCGAACGAGTGTTTTGTAAGCCACCTCCTTTGTTGATGGACTACATTTTCTAAGGATTCTCCCAACGAATCTCAACTCGGCACCCGCCTTACCAACAATTAATTTTATATGATCATTCCACTTCAAATCCTTCCGTACACATACTCCCAGATATTTTACAGAAGTAACTGCTACCAGTGTTTGTTCCACTATCATATAATCATACAATAAGGGATCTTTCTTCCTATGTATTCGCAATACATTACATTTGTCTATGTTAAGGGTCAGTTGCCACTTCCAGCACCAAGTGCCTATCCGCTGCAGATCTTCCTGCATTTCGCTGCAATTTTCTAATGCTGCAACTTCTCTGTATACTACAGCATCATCATCCGCGAAAAGCTGCACGGAACTGCTTCACACTTTGAGCTTCCTGCACACCTCATAGCTTCTTCGTCAGTGCCTCTCCCATCCTGAAGTCTTCCCAGTGCAGAACTTAATGCCATTATCTCCACTTTTTCCAGAATTTGACAACGTCATAGATTCTTCAACCATCTTCCTTGTTGCACTGAACTGCCTCCATGTTCCTGGTCTTCCTGATGCATCTCTCCTGGCTCTCTCTGGCCTCTTTGCCTCTCACACTCGCTTCCTGCACTGCCTGTTGTCCCAGTGCCTCCACAGCTGGCCCAGTCAGTGCTTCTCACTATCAGTCATTCTGATGCCCTTGGTACCCATCCGCTCCATGAACTACACTTCTCCAACTGCTGGTGCCGTCACTCATCTCTTTCCCACTTCTGTTGGTCCTGGATTGTCACATACCGACATGTTTTCCTTCATTCTACCTGTCGCTGCATCTTCCCACCTGCCTTCAATACCCTCATTCTCCTCTTGGGTATCCCTTCTCAATGTGGATCACATTTGTCTAATGTTCTCACCTTCTCTGATGTGCACTTCAATGGCGCGTGTTTTGCCTTTGGTGTAGCCCTGCTGGCACTGACACTGGCACTACCACTCCTTTTCTCCCAAATGGCCTCTTCTGTGGGAAAGAATAGTGGCGTCTCTTTCAATGTCATCCTCCCTGCAGCTACCACCTACGCAACAAGTTGGCTCCATCATCTCCTCCAAAGGAAAGAGAAATGTGGCATACAGCTGGTGCCTTATAATCGAGCCACACAACATAGTGTTTTAGGTTGCCGCCCTGTCACAACACCTGCAAGTAGATGTAGCTTAGTTTGCCTTCGCCAGCCGCTGCAGCACTGAGGCACCACATTCAGAGGATACAGCCATCACTAGCTCACATCCTGAGCCACATGCCAAGACTTTCCTTGTATTCTTCCACCATGAAGGCCTTATAGGACACAGCCCAGAAGCTCACCAGCCTGTGCAAATTCCAGTCCTGATGTCAACGTAACATCTGAAGTGCCACCAGTCTAATCCACAGACCACTGCACTCTCCGGCAAACCCAGAGATATCAGCAGTGCTGCGTATACAGACTGACTATGACAGTAATGATTGATAGTGACCAACAGTGTACTTGCTTATAGATTCAAGAACTGTTACTCTCAATGGCAACTGACAGTGTACTCTGCTTGTGTACTGAAGAACTGTTATCATGTCTGTTGCTTGACATGGAAGCTGTTCCAGTCACTAACGGTTCTGTACATTTTCTCAGAAGCAATAAATTTCTGTTGTTCTTGGCTACCTGGGTACCCTCCTCTTCTTCAGCGTGCATCAGTCACAACAGGATACTTTAGTGTGATCATTGAGTAATTAAAAAAATATTAAAAAGTAATGAATCAGTCAGATATAGACACATTAAAATGACCTACACAGTAATTTCAATAATAGTACAGACAATACTCAAAATCTTAAAACCTTTTCTATACTTATCTCACTGTTATTTAAAGCAGTCGAGAAATAGTGATCTAAAAAAAAATTGCTGCCTTCATATCAGTATACAGAATGTAATCAAGTCAAATGATATGCACAGTCAGTAGTACACCACAAGTACCACACACTGGTGGCTACTTAGACTGGAGGTGGTGCGTGTCAGCCATTCCTTCCATCTGTGTCACTGCAAGAGAGTTCACCACAGCAAAATTGTTGGCTTCGTCAGCCACCTTTTATCATTTTGTACTTCCAGTCACACATACTTCTACTGACATACATCTCTAAAGAGCAAGAATGGTTGACCAGTACTTACATGCAAGATGTGGAACTCAGTGATACTGGTAAGAAAAGAGTGTAATTTACTTGTAACTGCCTTAACTTCCTCAAACTACTACTCTTTCTTCCCTGAGTAAGAAACAAAGTTTCAAAAGCTATTATTAGTATTTTCACTTTTAAATGTTCCTATCAGCAATACAGGGCTTTCAGATCTTACAGGTATGTAACGGTCAGTCATTCTGTCTGTAATCTTGTTGTTTTCTATGAATTTTACTTTCGACTCTTACTTCTCCTCCTCAACAACTGTGCAGTAGTACTCAAATGGACAACACTGGATATTACATTTGTACCACTTTATCTGCTGGGTACATTAGCTGAAAGGTCTGTAGGGGCCTGAGGAAATCAGAGCAGACAAGAAAACTATTCTGTTGATTGTATCTTCTCTGCTTTAGTGCCTTTAGGGTTCCACAGAGTTCTGCTCAAAGACTGTAAATTACTTCAGAAATTTAATCCTAACGATGCTGCCACAAGAAATTAATGACCAAACAGGCAGAAGCAACCACTGCTGGCTACTTGTGGAAAGACTAGTAGAACAGACTGATAATTATGGTAATTACTTCTACATCACTTTATACATTCACGTTAGGAGGAAAACCACCAATGATAAAAGCCACTGCACCCAACAGTATGGCCGTGCTCAGACTCATCAGTGTAAATACTGTTAAATTTTGGCATTAACCCAAAAATTTGTAAAATATTTGATTAAAACTGGACTAGAAAGTAGAAGGTTTCTTGTACTTGGTCAAATCTAAAACAGCAAGAAGCTCACTGTTAACCAACCCTTGCTTCAATTCTGTGTTAAAACATTTCTGCCACACTGAGCTCTGCAAGTTCCTCCTTAGCTTTAATCGGAACAGTCTTATTGCTCTCCCAAAATTTACATACATGTGTTCTACTAACAACCAAACAAGTATATTAAAAGTTCGAGACTTTGGAAATGATTGGACCTTATATGCATGTCAGATCATAAGCAACTTTTGCTAGGTGATTAAAGGCTATTTACCAACATCAGCACAGAGGCTGGATGTAGAGCTTGTCCAAAAAGGCTCCAGTCACCAATCAAATACCTAGACTACAAGTCTTTAGATAGGATGGTCATACAGAAACCTATACAATACCACCATGGTCACCGCCATAGTCCAGCATTGACCAAACAAAGGCTCTGCAAAATAACAACAGGAAGATATTGTGGAAGTGAGAAAGGAGATCACGTATACTAAAAAAACTGGTTTTGGTGATACCATTGGCTTATGGTTCCTTGTGGAGTTACTATACGTAGACTGAAATTTTTACGAGTGTGAGTGCACATATAATGGAAGGCTTGGTTGGTTGGTTAGTCAGCTGCTGAGGCATCATCCACTAACACCATGCATAGAGTGTCAGGAAGATTAAGAGTCTGCTGCAGGGCAGCTGTGTTAGGACAGTCCAGCAAAATGTGGACCACCGTCAAATGGACACCACAAAGACAGTTGCGGCAGATCTGCACAACAGAAGAGATGACCATGAGTCAGCCAAGCATGGCTGATGTGGAGCCAGCAAGGGACTATGGAGTCCTTGCGAGAGGCCCACATGGAGGACCTATACAAATTTGTGATCTCATTTATCACTCATATTTGTTTGGCAAAGTCAGTGTGTGCCATGCCATATTCCAAATCCTTAGAACTTGACAGTGTAACACCAATCGAAGGTCTGATTATGGAATACCAATCTCAAGAGGCAGCTTGGCAGCAGTCAATTTGGCCAGCCTGTCAGCCAGTTCATTGCCCATGATCCCAATGTGACCCGGGTCCAGAGAAAGACCACTCAACATCCACATTATTCGAGGGCAAAAAGCGGAAACCTAGATAATCAGGACCAATGGATGGTGAGGTTATCACTGGTAAAGAGCTCATAAACTGATCAAAGAGTCCTACAGATGAGGAAGGACTCGCAGGTGCAGGAACGGGCATGTTCAGGAGCATGAGATATGGTTACCAACTCCGAAGTTAAAACACTGCAGCCATATAGCAAGGAGCACAGTTCATTATGTCCTGCATGAATGTAAGCAAAGCCAGCGTAACTGGCAGCCAACAAGCCATCAGTGTAGACTACTTCTGAACCTCTAAACATGCCAAGAATAAAGGAGAATTAGCCAGACCTTGTGATAGATCAAGACAGAGCTGTGGTTGGCTGGTTGGTTTGGGGTACGGTACCAAACAGTGAGGTCATTAGTCCCATAATCTAGGATGACAGAAAGCAAGGGAAGAACAACACAAACTGCACAGTCCAGTCAACATGCAAAGAAAGAAGGAGCAGGGACATCAGGGCAACAGGAAGGGAAAAGAACGGGGGCATTGATGGAAACGAGTAGAGCAGGGTGTCCAGAAACACTGTGTGTGGTATGGCACCAGCACTGCAACCAACCTGCCCTGACATCCACACCATACCATTATCACGACACGACTGGGACAAATCCAGGGGAAGAAAACAAGAAATGGCGAAACAAATCAGCACAACAGACCAGAGAAAAATGTGGGAAAAAGGCGGGAAGAACCTGGCCGGTGTGGAGGTTAGGTCAAGGCCTCCATAACCAATGCCTATACAAACTGAGGGACTAATTCCTAAGGATGATTCAAGGACTTATACCTGAGAGTACAAACCACTTTCATGAACAAAACTGAGAACAGGCATAACTATGCAAGGGTTGTCTGCTAACACCCAAGACAAGGAAGGAGGGATGACATATTTAGTGGGAAGGGCCAAAAGGCAGGGGCAGTCCACAAAATATGGATCACCATGAGTGGAGTTCCGCAACTACAAAGTGGGGGAGGGGAGGGGGTCTTATTGTGGAGTACAAAACCATGTGTCAAACTAGTATGGTCAATATGAAGACAGCAGAGGATGGCAGATACCCACCAGGAGAGCCAGAGGTAAGAACGTCACATCGTGGGAGTCTCCTTGACGGCACAAAGTTTATTAGAGAAGGGGGTAGCCTCTCAAGAGTCAGCCCACAATTTAGCAAAAAGGGATTTGATGTACAACCTTAAATCTACTCCCAGAGGGGTCACAGAGAACGGAAGGCAGGCAGTTGCCCCAGCCAGATGCAAGTTCATTGCCTGGAATACCTACATGGCAAGAAACCCCTATGAAATCAACCAAAAATGTAGGATCACAAACATCAGTGAGAAAGTCATGGATGGCAGAGACCAATGGGTGGTGGGAAAACCATCAAGCAATAGCCTGAAGGCCACTCATTGAGTCCATACATAACACAATTCGGGTGAGGGAGGGCTGTTAAATAAAACAAAGGGCCCGATAGATGGCCATCAATTCCACAGTAAACATCCCACACATTGCAGCCAAGAGATGGTGTTCTGTACCAACAGAAGACGTGATTTACAGCCATCATTGTAAGAAACAACGGCATCCTGTAACAGCGTTCAGAACAAACAGCAGAACAGCATTAGAGTGATTGAGGCTTTCAGTCTCCAGAAAAGATCCATCCTAATACATGGCCAAGGAACTAACCAAATGGGGGGAGGGGGAGAGGGGGGGTGGGGTGAAGAGTGGATACTAATGGCACAGGAGACCAGGAGCTGGGACCGCCGAATTGGAAGGGAAGGGATCCCAACGTTAGCCAGAAGACTCAACACGGCTAGCGCAAAAGGCACCAGTGGCTAAACAGATACCACAATGGTGAGCAACATGGAAAGGGCAGCTGATCCACAAATCTGACAGCCATAGTCCAGACAGGACAGAACCAATGCCCCGTAAAAGCGGAGAAGGGTCACACACAACCCACAGCCCATGAGGTGTGGGCAAGAAAGCGAAGGACATTGAGTTTACGAAAGCAGCCAACTGTCAGATTACAAATGTTGCCAAAAAGAAGACCCAAGAAATGAAATTGGCGGACCAAGGTCAGGCGTTTGGCATCGAGGTAGAACTCTGAATAAGGATGGGCTGTAGTACTGAGACAGAAATGCACCATCCTTGACTTAACGGGAGAAAACTTAAAACTGTACGAGAGTGTCCACATGGAAGCACACCAGATGGCATCCTGGAGCTGTTGGTTGGTTGGTTGGTTTAAAAGAGGGGAGGAAGGGACCAAACTGCGAAGTCATCAGTCCCGTGTTCCCGGTAAAATAACTACACAACGGAAAGAAGAAAAGAAAGGAGATGTACAGCATAACAACAGGAGAAAGGACAACCAATACTACTATGGACAAAACAGGAAAAGAAAACCACATAGAGAAGCAAGAAACAGGTACAAGGGGTAAAAACAAGAGATCAGATGACTGTGGTTGGTCGACCATGAGAATAAAAAGGAAAAGCCAGCCGCTCTGTGACACATTAAAACATCCACCCTAAAAGCATTAAAGTGGAGAACACAAAGGGACAAAGGACATGTGCTAAAATTTATATAGAAGGATGAAACGCAATGTCACGTATAAAACATAAAACTAAATAAGCCGACGAGGCATTGTCAGCTAAAATTAATGGCAACAAGTCCGATAACTGAAGAGTCCATTGCAGGGCAGCCAAATAACAGCTCACCAAGATAAGATATGGGCCACTGTCAGCCAGGAGTCGAACTGACACTGGGGTGGGTCATCGTGGCGCAGGAGGCAGCCGTGTGCCAATGCAGAGCAAGCAGAGAACCACAGGGTCCCTGCCAGGGGCCCGCATGGAAGATTACCACACATTTGTAATCTCCTTAATGGCACGCAGTTTGTTGTACATGCTGAGGTTATGCCATTTTGTCTTCCAAAGCCACAAAACCTTGCGGCATAGTATCCTGGAGCTGTTATTCTGCAGACACCACCTAATGGAAGCTAGTCCAAATACAGAAATCATCCACATACAGAGCAGAAATGATCAATGGTCTGGTGAAGGCCACAAATCCATTAATAGTGATCAGAAAAAGAACAACACTTAATACTGAACCCTGTGGATGCTTTTCTCCTGGGTCCACAGTGAGCTGAGAACAGTGGCAACCCGGACTTTGAATGACCGGTGGGACAGGAAGTGGCGAATAAAAATCAGGAGGGGGGCCCTGAAGACCACACTCGTGGAGCAAAAGGCAGATGTAATGGCGCCAAGATGTGTCGGGGGTCTTACAAAGGTAGAAGAAAACTGCAACAAGATGGCGGCGCTGAGAAAAGGCATGCCAAACTGCGGTTTCCAATCAAAGCAAATTATCAATCGGAGACCATCTCTCCCAAAAGCTGCATTGGGAAGGAGATAAAGGTCCCGAGATTCAAGGACCTGATGATAAGGACAGGGACCACAATACTGTCTCTCCAATGTGAGGGTAAAATGACTTTGAGCCAAATATAGTTGAACACCTGGAGGAGATACTGGCATTGTGGAGGATTGAGGTGTTGAAGCAATTGGTTATGGACGGAGTCAGGGCCACGAGCTGAATCATGGGAAGAAGAGTGCCAGAAGCAGCTCCTATTCAGTAAAAGGTTCATTGTAGGATTCCACCTGAGAAGAGGTAAAACATAAGCAGGAAGCTTCAGCCTGTTGTTTCCGGAGGACGAAGGCAGCTGAATAGGAGGCTGATGCTGATGCTGTCACAGAATGGATTGTGAGGTATTCTGCAAGAACTAATGGATCTGCACAAAAGCCACCTGGAAGGGAAAGTCCTGGAATGGATGACTTTCGCTGACAACCTTGGAGGGAGCAGAGGTTAGCCCACACCTGTGATGACTGGACGAAAGATAAGAGGAGACAAAAGTGTTTCCAACACACCCATTTGCTCTGTTTGATTACATAACTGGCTTTGGCACGAAGATATTTAAAGGTAATAAGACTGTCAGAGAATGGATGCCACTTAAGATGTTTCAAGGCATGATGACGATCATGGCTAGCTGTGGCAATAGCCGTGAGCCACCACAGAACTGGCCGGTGAACAGAGCCTGGCAAGCGGGGAACAGAAATGCAGAAATGCCGGCAGCGTGGAGTATCTTATCGGACAGATCACGGATGACTTCTTCAATGCAACCTGACAAAGAAGGTGGAAACATGACCTGGGATATATACAGAAGCCAATCAGCATGATGGAAAGCCCAGCGGGGTACTTTGGTCATCGGGAAGTGCAAAGAGAAAGAGGATGATGATGATTTGGGTTCAGGGGGCACTCAACATCAGGGTCATCAGTGCCCTGACGAAAAGTCAACAGCGAAGGTAACAAGAGAACAAACGGGAAGGGATCACTATCACAGAGGTCATCATGTGGTAAGGAAGGAAGAATGGGAGGGGAAGAGAGCAAAAGATCAATAGCAGAGAAAGTGCCATATGCAGCACTAAAATGAGTAGGGAACCACCATTAAGAAGGCACAGGTTGTGGTCCGCAAGAAATTGGTCAATTAAGAGGCCCTGACAAGATAAGGAAGCACTGCTTCACAAAGGATGATAAACATTAAAATCCCTGAGGAGGAGTAAGAGAGGGGGAAGGTGCTGAAGGAGGACAGTTAGGGCAGCAGATGTAAATGGCCTGTCAGGAAGGGGAGACAGATTGGAAACTGTTATGGCAGAGTCCAAGCGGAACTGAATGGCAACCACTTCCAATGTGATAAGAAGTGGGATCTGTGTATTAACAATACCTATATGTACCAATGCGCAGACGCCACCAGAAGCCCTCGAAGGGCCGACCCAGTTCCAACAGAAAGCACAATACCCACGAAGAGACAGTGAGTGAGCACCTTCAGTAACACGAGATTTCTGAAGAACAACACAAGCTGCTGAGTAAAAGGCAGTAAGGGATTGCAAACTCTGGAAGGTGACTGTAATAGCCATTATAGTTCAACTGAATGATCAAGAGTGCGTATCCACATGGGTAGCGAACAGGTTGCAGCCAATCACACCACTGGGTCACCATATGTCATCAGCAATGGTGGGGTGACATCCATAAATAAGACGACTGACCCAGATCGCGAGGGGAGATATGGCACCTCTGAGGGCACCAGGGGTACTTGTGTTTTGTTTTCTTCTCCTCCAGAGGTTGAGGAGGGCAGAGCACAGTAGGAGGGAAGGCTTCTACAAGATCTGGAACTGAAAGAGTGGGCAACCTTGGGATGCACAGACTGTGCGTCAAAGGAGGAGGAGGAGGAGGAGGAGGAGGAGGAGGAGGAGGGGGGGGGGCACATCTTCGCCAAGGATGGGGAGTGGCACCTGGAAGGGAGGGCATGGGAACTGCGGGGGAGTGGGAGAAGATAGGTCGATGAGACTGGACTAAGGAAAAGGTACTACAGGGAAAGAATGTAACAGTGGCTAAAGTAGAAGTCATCAATGCTGGGTCGAGTCTCTCATATTTTTAACGTGCCTCAGTATAAGGTAAAACTGATTTGGGACTTATAATCTTGTATCTCCTTTTCTTTCTTGTATGCCGGGCGATCTGGCGAGCATGGAGTGTGTCGGTCATGACAATTTACACACACAGGTGGCAGAACACAGACTTCCCTCATGGAGTGCGTATCCACAGTCACCACACAGAGGGTCCGCCGTACACCAGGAAGATGTATGCCCAAAATGCAAGCGCCGAAAGCACTTCATGGGTGGCAGGATGTACAGCTTCACGTCACATCGGTAACACACAAACTTTACCTTCTCTGAGAGGGTATCTACCTCGAAAGCCAGAATAAAGGTGCCAGTATAAGTGCTTTAGTCATTACAACCCTTTTGCAGACGTTGAACAAATTGGATGCCACATCACTCCACATTAGCCCGGGGTTCCTCATCAGTTCGAAGGATGAGGTCCCAATGAAAATTCACTCGCTGGACCATATTCAGAGACTGGTGAGGGGTAATAGACACCGGGACATTGCCAAGACAATCACAAGCATGAAGAGCTGCAGATTGGGTGGCAGAAGCAGCTTTGCTCAACAGGGAGACTGACCGCATCTTGCTGAGAGACTCCACTTCCCTAAACTTGCCCTTAAAAACGGTTTGTGGCACCAAATGTGACCCCGTCAATCCTAATACAGACCTGGTAGCAGAGAAAGTGTTTCATCCCAAGATGGCGCGCCTGGCCCTCCTCTCAGGGTGTAGCCACAGAAGGGAAGGCTACAGGGTCATACAGAGCAGCATTCAATTACCCGTTATCACTCTAATTGATGGCCGTTTGAGAAGGCCAGATTTTTTGCAGAATGATACGCTTCATGCACCAAGCATCTGCCCTGATACCACCCACTCCAATCAAGGGCTCTCCCCATGGGTGCCAGCCAGCCACAGCAAGGGCTGTCTACTACGGCGGCCATTGCCGGGAGTTCCAATGCTCCAGGATGACAAGCAACCACTCCTTGGCATACACGAGGAGGAAACAGCTCAGTTATCAGTAGTGTGATCTATGTGTTGTCAGGGGGCTCAGTCAGATGGGTAAATAACAGCCCCACTACACATACTGGTGTCCTAGTGGGGCGGAGAGGCACTACGGCAGCGAAGGAAGATGGGAAGGAAGGGGGGAGAGGAATCTATGCTGTACACACTTGGGAGTTCTTCCCCAAATGGCTCACACTAAAGGCAGAAAATTTACAAATGGAGATCAAACCCCAAGGTGAGACCAAAAACATCAAACAAGATGAAAAAGAACATGCAAGACAAACAAATCTGCAAGGAATATAGGGAACCAGATGGATAGCCAAGTGGACATAAATAGGAACACCGAGAGGGGGGAAGGAGAGAGCAGCGGAGAAGGAGCAAGGATGGGAAGGGAGGGGCACGGTTAAGGAAATGCAGCCCAGGAAGGAGGGATGGGCTGCAATAGCTTGCAGCCCTGTGTGCGCCACACACAAACTCGTGAAAGAACCATGAGCCCCCTGGGGAGAAGATAGCTGTAGATGGCAGACACACCACGGAAATATAAGTGAGCAGGCCTGAAGAAGAGATGAAAGAGGAGAGCTAGCGTCCTGAGAAATGGGACTAGATGGGGGATGGCAATCCTAACCACATACCTGGTCTGCCATTGAAGGAACCAGATCTCTGTACCTGGAGAGTGGAGACAGTAGATTGGGAGCTTCGGGGAGCAGCAGATGTGTAACACATAAGTGATTAACTGCTGTTGGTGCAGAACCTGCAGTGGTAGAACCCCTGCCTCAATTAAATGGGATCATGGGGCTAGTCCAAAAGGTTCCAGATGTCAGTTGTACCCCACAATGGCGTATCGGGTCCAGTGTCTGTAAAGTTGAGGGTGACACCGAGCCATGTGCAAAACTCCCTTAATTGAAATGGGACTGAGCCAATGCTTTACACAGCTGTATTAGAGAAGAGTGATCTGCACCCCAACTGGTGTTGCTGAGGCATCAAAGAGCACTGAGATGTGACCCAAAAGTCCACTTTAGTTGATGAAGATGGGGAAGCCATGTCAACCAGGCATCAAAGACCAGTCCTAAAAAATGATGAGTGTCCTCCACAATGAGGGACTGGCCATCAAGCTATAGATCTGGATTGGGATGGACTTTACAGCGATGACATAAATGCTGAATGCAGGTCTTGGCAGCCCAAAAAATGGAAGCCATGAGTGAAAGCTCAAGACTGCTTGTTGTATTGCTCCCTCAAGTCTGGGTTCAGCAGCATCCACTGTGGACAAATTAAAGTAAATGCAAAAATCATAAGCATACAAAGAAGGGGGCACTGTAGGTCCTGAAGCCACCTCCAGACCATTGATAGCCACAAAAAAGAGAGGGACACTCAAAACAGAATCCTGTGGCACCTCATTGTCCTGCAGATGGGAAGTACTACAGGAGACTCCAACTTGTACCTGAAAAGTGTGAATGTTGCAGATAATAATCAGGAGCTGGCTATGGAAGCCCACTCATGTAAGGTTGCAAAGATGTGGTGGCGCCATGTGGTATCACTAGCTTTATCCAAATCAACAACGACTGCAACAATGTGCTGATGCTGGGAAAAAGCTGTTTGGATAGCAGATTCCAGATGGACTAAATTTTCTGCAGCAGAGCAGCCTCAGTGAAAACCACCCTGGGTCCAAGTCAAGAGGTCCCAGAATTCAAGTATCCAATACAGCCTTCGACACGTCATGCGTTTGAGTTACTTGCAGAGGACATTGGTTAAACTGATTGGATGATAGCTGTCCACCTGAAGTGGTGGTTTACCCGATTTAAAAACTAGAATAATGACATTTTCTCGCCACTGGGAAGGGAATTCTCCCTCACTGCAGAGACAGTTACACACGGCCAAGTCTATGATATCGGCTAGTCGATGCTGGCCGAAGCATTTGGCTGTGCACTCAGTCCAGTCCCGGAGCCATGTCGGGGAAGAGAGCAAGTGCAATGGCGAATTCTCACTCACTAAATACGGCATTGTAAGGCTCCAGGTGGCAACAAACTAAAGATAAAGAGACTCATTTCAGACAGTGTTCAAGAACATGGTACGTGGCCAGATTGTGGACCGATGCTGAGGCCTGGGCGAAATGCCAAGCAAAATGCTCAGCATTAGAGCCTGGGCTGGCAATCTTCACCCATACCTGCGAAGAGAGAGTACGCAGCCCTATGACAGCAACATATTGTTCCCAACAGATCTGTTTCTGGCGTTTATGAAGATAGTGGGCACGCGAACAAAGCTGTTTACAAGCCAGGAGGTGGTTGAGAAACTGATGCCGTATGTAGTGTTGGAAGGCATGACAGTGGTCTTTAATGGCTGCAGTAGTATCAGGGGGGACCACCAAGAGACAGTCTTCCGTGATGAAGAACACAAGGAAGAACGAATCACCAAAGCATCTGCCGAAAGGATGGTGTCATTCAAACTTTGTACGGACTCATCAATGCCATCATGTTATTAGAATGACAGCTGAGGAAAAGGCATCCCAATCTACATTAGAAAGGCCCACCTGGGAGGGCATCCAGGCGAGTGATGCTGGAGAAAAGATAAGATGATAACTTTGATTTTTTCCAGAAGAGTAACTCCCTCAAATGTCAGGATGAAAGTGCCGGTATCAATGTTATTGTCCACAGATCCTCTGTGGACTTGCTAGACAAAATTAACACCGCACAATGCCAGATTAGTCCCGAGTTCCTAATCAGATTGAAAGAGGGCTCTGTGGAAAGTAATGCCCTGAGTGAGTTATATTTAGGACTGGTGAGCAGTAACTTTCACTGGGTTGTCTTCTAAGTGCTCGCAAGCACAAAAGGAAGCCGATTGACTGGTGGAAGAGGTTTTAATTAGTGGGGAACCAGAACGCATCTTACTAAGTGAGAACTTTACCAAACTTATCTTCAATACATTCTACAAAAAAGAGCGGCTTGTTAGTGACAAAAGTCTCCCTATCTGTCTTGGAACAAACCAAGTAACAAGGAAAGGATTTTGCCCAAGCCGGTGGGCCTGGAGCTCCTCCCAGGAGGAGGCTAAGGATTCAAAAGTAGCAGCAGAGAGAGAACTGTTCCCACCTGAGGAGATAGCTGTGGAAGAATGAAGAAGAAGTATTGAGCTTAGCACGCTGCATTTGCAGAGCATCTGCCCTGGTGCCAACCACTCTGACCAGGGGCTCACCCTGTGGGCACCACCCAGCCACAGCAAAGGTCACCTGGCACAGTGATCATTGCTGGGAGTTCTGATGCCCCAAAAAGATGAGCAACCACTCCTACGCATACACGAGGCGGTAACAGCTCAGGTACCAAAAGTATGATCTCTGTGTTGTCAGGGGGCTCAGCCCCACCACAAGGACTAGCTAGACATGTCTCACCACAAGAACTGGCTAGACGTGCTGGTAACCTAGCAGGAGAGGGAGGGGGGGGGGGGGTGAGAGGGTCTGTGGCAGGGAAGGTGAGGGGAGGGGAAGAGGGTCTGTGGCAGGGAAGGTGAGGGGAGGGGAAGAGGGTCTGTGGCAGGGAAGGTGAGGGGAGGGGAAGAGGGTCTGTGGCAGGGAAGGTGAGGGGAGGGGAAGAGGGTCTGTGGCAGGGAAGGTGAGGGGAGGGGAAGAGGGTCTCTGGCAGGGAAGGTGAGGGGAGGGGAAGAGGGTCTCTGGCAGGGAAGGTGAGGGGAGGGGAAGAGGGTCTGTGGCAGGGAAGGTGAGGGGAGGGGAAGAGGGTCTGTGGCAGGGAAGGTGGGGGGAGCGGGAGAAAGGAACCCATGCCGTAGACACTATGGAGTTCTTCCCCAAATGGCTCACACTACATTTATAATGGGAGGTCAGACCCCAAGGGGACACAAAAAGCCAAAACACAAGGTGGGTGGGTGGGGGGCAGAAGAGAGGAAACTTAAGACCAAAAAGGAATAGGGGAACAGAGGGAATAGCCTGGTAATCACAGTTAAACACTTAACAAGAAAAGGGAGGCAGGAGGTTGATGAGCTAGGATGGGAAGGAGTGGATAGAGGGAAAGGAATGGAGAGAAGGGAGGCTACAATAGCTTCGAGCCCCATGCATGCCACACATGTACTCACGAAAGAGCTGTGGGCCCCCTGGGAGGAAATGGAAGGCTTGGATAGTGGTTACTAATTCTGCTGTAAAAACACTACATCCAGAGGATAGTGAGTGTTGTTCATGAGCCCCAGAATGTGTGAAGGCAGAGCCTATGTGATTATTGAGCCATCAGTACAGATGAGTGTTGAACCAGGAAATTCACCATGGAGTGAAAGGTATGAGAATATGCTGAGATGTCTATCATTTCCTCTGATCCAATGGAAAGGTCCAGCCAGGTCTCTGGATGAGGTATGCACCATAGGGGGCTTCACGAAGGTAACCTGATGAGAGATCAATGGAAGAAGGCTGACATCAGAGTGAAGATACTCCTGATGAGAACTACTGCTGCAACACCACACATGCTTTATTCTGGGAGACAAATCCACTAGCCAGGGAAAAAGATATCATGATTTGGGTGTTCACGGTAATTGTAAACATGTACTGCATAATTTAGTAGTAATTGGTGACATCTGAGTCATTGAGGAGGAATTCCAGCTTATACTAGGAAACCATCCACTGGGCTCATACCAAAGGTGTCAGTCATGAGCCAGTTTCCACAGTGGTGGACCAGATCCAATGGCTTTAATGTTGAAGGGGCTGCTGATTCATAAGCCACACACCAGTAAACCAGTCATGATAGGGCAAATGCTACAGAGTGGAGTGGTCCACACCACAGGAGGTAAAACTAAGGCAGTAGAGTGTGCTGAGAATCCACCGGCACACAGTAGAGTGATCTGCATCCCAAGAGGTGTGGGCAAGGAAGCAGAGAGGGTTAAGCTTTCACATGCAACTAGTCATTAGTTCACGAATATGGGGCAGCCAAGTCAACTTTCTGTCAAAGAGAAGCCCCAAAAATCAGGAATGGGAAACAACATCCAAATTCTGGATATACGCAACTTGTGACAAGTTACCGCGTCTATAATGTCAGTAAAAGAAAACAGGACACAAGAATTATGTTTATTCTCTAAATAATAATTAACTAAATAATAATTACATATTAAAATAAATCTACATCAGTCTTCAAAAAATTACAAAAATGAATGATCCGCTACACAATACGTTAGTGCCTATTAACGCAACCTACCATGACAAAAGAAATACACAAATCGCATTCTATACTGCGCAGTCATAGAAATTGCTTTAAAATGCCTATTCCTAGTTGTGTTTGTTAAGAAACAACCTAGCGTCATTTAATGGAGCTTATGAGTGATGCAACTTTTGTTATTGTTAACTTAAAGAACATCCTGACAGATGATGGTCCACCACCTAGCACTTTCAAGGTGATTGTTCAAAAGGATCTTTAACCCTTTCAG
The DNA here is from genome assembly GCF_023864345.2 of Schistocerca serialis cubense. NCBI lineage: Eukaryota > Metazoa > Arthropoda > Insecta > Orthoptera > Acrididae > Schistocerca > Schistocerca serialis. The sequence continues at coordinate 392,353,531 of NC_064640.1, forward strand.
ACCTGGTGGTCACAATTGTGTACATAAGGTTTGTTCACTAATATTTCGCTGACAAGAAATGTCAGGTGCATCCAAACCCACAGTGCACATTCGTATGTGTTTCTTTTAGCCATGCTGCAGCAGCTGCTGCTGTCTTGTGAGCAGTCTGTGAACCACATAGTAAAATATACCCTCTGGTGTTGTCTCTCTGTGGGAAGACATTACTCGTTGACTTTATTGCTATAACAGTCACGTTCTGGGTTTTGTTTATGAATGTTTCGCGTGGTTTCCTTCTTTTGGAAACATTAGACATTATTTCAGTGGAATTTTCAGCAGTTTCATTCAGTTCATATTTGTGTTATGTATCAGGTAATTTTAATGTACACATTTGTGTACAACAGGTCCTTAATGGCGTAAAATAGGAACAATAGCCTAAAATTTGTCTCAGCTGTATTTGCACGGCTATGGTAGCTATGTGTAGTAATTTTTCTATTAATTTCAGTATCAGCAGCAAGGAAGAGAATAACTAACCTGTACATATAATTTTATTTTATATTGCTGGCTTTTAACTTACAAATATAGATAAGGCGTATCTTTCTGTGGAGAAAGATTGGTACTAGATTATGGATATAATTGAAAATGGTGACATTTCTGACATCAGTTTGAATGGAGATGAGGATGACAGTGTACCACCTATTGAAAGGCAAGCTCCACAAATAGTGAAATGTGTTGGAGCAGATAAAGTGGGCGTGAATGATGTGTGGAGAGAGTCAGACACCATATCTGAAGATGAGGATGATGGAGAGGTGGTGGATGCTGAAATGAACTTTTTATGCAATGAAAACAACCCAGAATTGAATAACCTGTGTGACAACATAATGGTGACATCTAAAGAATCCATAAAATGGAAACGCAAGCCTCTAAATACCATTGCAAAAACTTACAAAGGTCCAAATTTTGAAAAATATGTCTTGTTGTGTTCTCCAATACAATACTTTAAAACATACATACCAGATGATTTGTTCACTAGCATCACAGCACATACTAATATTTATGCATTACAAGAAGGCAAATCCTCATTCAAGGAGACAACTCCTCAAGAACTAGTGGTGCTATTTGGTTTGCATATGCTGAGTGGCACCTTGAAATTTCCCAGATTACGAATGTATTGGGATACAAGTCTGAAAGTAAATGTGTTTTGGAAAAACATGTCACGAGTCAGATTTTTAGAATTATGAACAAATTTACACTTGGTGAACAATCTGGAGAAGCCACCTGAAAATAAAGATAAATTTTACAAAGTTAGGCCAATTTACTCAGCCATTCGAAAACGCTGCAGTGAACTTCCTATAGAAGAAAATGTTTGTGTCAATGAAGGAATTATTCCTTTCACTGGAAAGTTTTGTGCAAAGCAGTATGTCAAGGGGAAACCAAGTCCATGGAGAATCAAAGTCTTAATGTTGTGTGGAAAAAGTGGAATAGTGCATGATTTCCTTTTATATCAAGATGCTGCTACTGAACTAAATACTGCATACTGTAAAAAATCTGGATTAGGTACTGCTGTTGTTTTAGGATTTTCTGTTCCACTCTCAAAAGGTAAAGGTTATAAATTATACTTTGACAGCTTCTTTTCATCTTATCATCTGTTTCAAGTTTTGAAATCTCAAGACATCAATGCAGCAGGTACTGTCAGTCAAAACAGATTTGGAAAGAACTTGCCTTTTTCAGATGATAAAAAAATAATAAAACAAATCAGAGGTTTTTGTGAATAAATCATTAGTGCTGAGTACAGTACCATGTGTTAGTGGTTAGACAATAACCAGTTGTATTGTATTCAAACTTCATTGGTGAAGGCTCTGTGGATGAAGTTGAATATTGGGACAAAAAACACCATAAATATGTGAAAGTAGAAAGTCCTGAAATAGTGAAAAGATATAATCTTGCAATGGGTGGTGTTGATCTATTTGATCAATTGATAAGCTACTACAGAGTTTTCATCAGATCTCAAAAATGGCCTTTGCGTATGATTTTACATGCTGTTGACTTTGCCACTGTGCAAAGTTGGTTGGAATACAGACGAGATGCAGACAACCTGTCTATCCCAAAGAAGAAGCAAATGGACCTTCTTTCCTTTCGTACCAGGGTAGCAGATGGATTGATACTGTGCCAGAAGAAAGTGACTGAAAAGAAGAGGGGGCGTCCGTCTGATGAAGGACTAGCTTCAGACATGAGAGTCATACCAAGAAAAAGAGGAGAATTACGACCAGCTACAGAGATACAGTCTGATTCCATTGACCATTTGCCTTTGCATGAGGTAGGAGCTCCAAGTCACTGCAAATTTCCAAAATGTACAGGGCGTTCTAGAATTCAGTGCAGAAAATGTAAAGTACATTTGTGTCTTCAAAAGGACAGACATTGTTTTTGCAGTTTCATACGAAACCTTAAAATCAGTGTGTTGACCATTGTTGTTTAAATAAGAACTGTAATTTGGAATTATTTTTATTGTTTCTTCTGTTTTAAAGTGAAATAATGAGTGGCATGCTTGATCCATAGTGTTAACCTCCTTAATGTATGACATGAAGCTCAAGACCTGATGAACACAATTGTGTACATTAAGTACCTAGAAAACTAGAGGTCATATGAAATTTTTTCTTAAAAAAATGTTGTCAGGAGATTAACCTGAATGTACAAATGATGTCATATATTTTTTTAATAAGTAAATAAAAAAATCAGGTCTGAAAGGGTTAAATTTAACAACATTATATGATGGTATTACTTTAATTTCTGAACAGTATCAACATCAACTAACCTAAGTCTAAAGTATTTAACAGACCATTATTACTGTGAACCGAAAAAATGTCATCCACAACATACGATGTAAACGACTTATGCTCTTAGCTACACTTGCTACAGAAGGCACCGTCTTCCCATCTACCACATTGTTTATATAGGTCGTGGTGTTCCACCATGCGAGAATATCAGTTTCCGCTTTCTTTTCGATAGCAGCACTTGAGAGATACAATACTTCACGGTGTTTGTCCACATGGTCCAGACGTCTGGCACACCTCTGGAATTTCAACAGATGCAGCAGTTTCTATGGGTCTACGTACTTTCGTGTGAACCACGAGTAACCAGAAAGAATGGAATCATAATTTATAACATCATTCACTCACACTCATGTTTCAAGATCATAGAATAAAAGACAGTTGTTCACTCGCCTTAAATGTTTACACACTTGCACAACTTATTTGAAAACAATGCCTCTGTCTTCAGAGCTCAGAATCAAAAGATAACGATATGGGAGCATAAAAAAGTAATGATCTTGTGGTACAAGCGCGGTATAATCTTATCACTCCTTTGGTCTATGTAACTTCTGCATCTTAATTTAAATATTGCTAGGGCATCACTAGGCATTCTTTAGGACTCAAGTTCAAGTGACCATCCAAAAGTTTACACCGCCAGGGAAGTACCAAATGGAAGGGTGGATAGTGGTCTCATTCTAGTTTACTACTAGCACGTTTGAATGGCTTGAGGAACGTGTTTCGGGTCTGCTCATTTCTATTCTGAGGTCTGCTCAACTCTTTTGTGGATACAACTACTTGGCCTCAATCAGAATATCTCATACTGAAACCAGCATGTCTAACAAAGTGTTATATTGTTCTTCGACCTCTTGTCTGAGTTATTTTGTGAGTCTTCATAAGACCAACACTCTTAAAATATGCCACTAGCGCTTTACACCAGTTTGTCGTGTCCCCCACTCGAGTTACTTCTGATTGGGATATTAACACAATGAGAGGCACAAGGATGTCTAATGAAGTCTATCAAAGCTGCCAGTATATTTGAACCTTGACCAGTTACGAAAGGTAACTACTTCATTAAATCCTCAGAAATTTGCAAGAATTCAAAATGGCAAACAGCCTGCAATAAAACGCCAACTGTTGTTGTTGTTGTTTCATCATTGAGAAATGGGGCGGTAAATAATACTCTGTTGTTCATATGCCATGTTTCACTTATAGTGGCTACAGTCACTGTAGTGTAGATTATTTTACATGCATCATCCATCCACATATTAGTTTGAGAAGAACCTCTTATCAATAATAGCAGCAGTAACTCGTGGAACCAGTAGCTTCTTAAGAGTTTCCAGTGGATTTTACTCTATTCCTAACAGAAGTCCGACAATTTGCAGTCTCCACATTAACTTTACAACCCACTTCAGCTTCTACATACAATGCTTCGGCTGCCTCTTTAAAACTTGAGCCATTAATCATAAAGAATGGTGTAAAAGCTTTGCAGTACATAAGTGGCACAGAATCACAAATAGCGCGCTTTTCTTATGCAGTACTTTATTATCTACTGCAATATCCAAGCAAATACAGGTGTATTTTTCCGTAATATCCACGCAAAAAACAGATTTTTTTTTCTTTTAGATTGAGTCCGATCGATGGTGATCTGGAAACTGGAGTGGGTTTGCAACAAAAGTGAAGAAATTGGACATTTTTACATTGAGAATGAGCTTTTTTGTATTCTCTGTTGCTTGTTTGATAAAATGCTCAGGATTCAGTCACAACTGCAGTTTTATTAACATGTTAATGAGACGAATCTTTGTAAAACTGTGCTGAGCTTTGGCAGAAGACACAGACTTCAACACGGTAACAAGAGAGGTGTTGCTGTTACTCGAAACTCACCACTGACAACACGCTCCTGAACGCTTTAGCATGGGAACGAGTCTATGAGTGAGAAGCGACTACCAGTGCCACCGTTCCCAGACTCGTCATACTATAGAATGAAGAAGAGAGTGCTAGCACAGCACAAACGTAATAGCGTCGCCTTTATTTGTATGGTAAGCATTTGCAACACTGGACTCTTAATCGCTACATTTCTGATCCCTAACCAGGAGGAATTCTCACACCCCAGCCTCACAGTCTGTCAATGATGATGGTGGAACCACATCAATGAACAATTCTGCTCCTGCTCCTGCTCCTGCTCCTGCTCCTGCTCCTGCTCCTCCTCCTCCACAGCCTTTGGTGACTGGGATTCTCGAGAGGACCTATGCGTGATAAGCGTGAGCACGAATGAGGAGTGAGGAGCCCTGGGGCGCACAGGTCGCGGTTCCTTCAGCTATTGACTGGCATCGGGACTCTGATCAGCAGTTCCCGAGGAGAGAGGTCCCGAGTGGTAGCCCTGCCACAGGTAGACATCTGAGGAGGAAGCTGCTGCTCCAGCCGAGTGTGTGAATGGTACATGAAAATGATGTCACGGCACCATACGAGAGCAGGGCAGAAGGAGAACAGGTTTTGAAAAAACTGAAGTACTGGGAGTGATGGCTGTGACTTTCACATAATTGGATGTCATATCAACAGGATGTGGCATTCATATTTTTTTACATGTCTCAGTACATAATAGGCTGTCCAGTAGATCTATAGTACAATATTTTCTTTTCTTTCCTTTCTTTCTTTCTTGAAGGTTGGGCAAACCAGTGAACATGGAGGATGATGATCTGTGCAACACAAAAAGGTGGTTTTTCACAAGGACTACTTTAGTGGAATGATAGTCCGAAATTAAAAAGTGCAAGCAACAAAAGCACCTCATTCGAAGTGAGGCGTAAAGTTTCATGTCACACCTGTACACCATGACTAACTTTTTCTCGGAGGACATTCCCTTCAAAGCGCAAGATAAGGCATCTGTATCTATTCTGTTATCCTTGGGACCTTTCTGGACACCTCGGATAAAATGTATTGAGATTAGCCTGTAGCTCCTGGCCTGTTTGGAGCGTAATGTCTGTGTAAGATTATTCCTTGGACCATAATCGGAGTCTTGTGTGAGACAATGGTCACTGGCACATCACCCAGACATTCATATGCCTGAAGAGCCGTAATTTGTGCAGCAGCAGAGGCTTTAATCAATACTGATCCACTGCACATTTTTCATAATGACTGAAATGCTTCTAATTTCTCTTCAATATGCTCCATAAAAAAATAATAGCTTTATCACAGTAACAGTACCCCTTTCAGTTCAAGTACATTCTTTTGCTCCCAGATATCTGGTCTGCCCCTCTTTCCATCGAGTAGTGCAGGCAAGGGTAGCGCTAGGTTTATAACTGTCCACATTGAAGTTTTGATTCCTGTGTGAGGAGATGGCTGCATTAGAACAGCCACTGTTTTGGTGTAATGTAATATGTTTCATGTGCGAAACTTCTACCCTGATGCCTCTTATTTCAATCGACGGCTCTCTCCACAGGTGCCACCCATCCACAGCAACAATCATCTGACACGGTGACCGTTGCTGGGAATCCTGATGCTCCAGGAAGATGGGCACCTATTTCTAGGCATGCTGGGTGAGCTAGCAGCTCAAGCATCAGCAGTGTGATCCCTGAGTTGTCAGGGTGCTCAACTTAAAGGGAACATAACTACACCGTGTAAGATTGGGTACCATGTTGGCTTTGAAATGCAAAAAAGACAGTATGTAGGTACTGTGAGCAGAAGATCTTTAACATTGCACACTGTAGGCACTATTTAAGATGGTGTTCCCGAGTCAGTCCACACTACAGAGAAAGGTCAAACCCAGAAGGGGATCACAAATTAATTCAGCCAATAAGTGCTGAATGAAAGAACACTCCAAGAAAGGAAGGCAGAACCTAGGTAACAGCCGGGTCAACGTCAGAAGCTGCTACCATGAGAAAGAGGGTAAGAGAAGGAAGAATAGTCAGAAAACAGAGACTGTAGGACAGGAAACAAAAGATGTGCTGCAATAGCTAGGGGTCCGCACTTGCCACACATATACAAAAGAGTTGAGGCCCCTGAGGGATTGTGTCAGGGCTACCACCAATTGATACCTGAAGATACCTTCCCTCCTGCCCCCTTCCCACAATGACTCGCTACCAAGCTGTGTACTGGGGTACGTACACCCACACAGCTGGCATCCAAAAGAAGGAGGTCAAACCCACATGTGGGGAAAGCACAGAAGCTAACTGAAACATGTGGTGTAAAATACAGGGAACAAAGTGGGAACAATCAAACGACATCCTACGAGCAAGACATTATCAACAGGGAATCTATGCTAAGGATAAAGTCTGAGGTAAGATATAGTAAGAGTGTAAAACTACAGCAAAAGACAAGAAGTACTACAATGGTTTTGGTCCCAATGCTCGCCATGCACGCACGCTCGCTCACACACGTGAGCACACACGCACGCGCGTGCGCGCAACAGGGTGTGGTTTGCATCCACTACATCAAGGACAAACTGTCAAGCAGAATGCGTTCAAAGCTGGACAAACAGCAACAAAGTCTTCACTGGAGATATCTGGAATGGTTCTGCTATTACTGGTGAGTCAGAAGTGAAATAATTCACCTTTGAACACTCAGAAGATTGATACCTTTAATATAAACACATAGTGTAGTTTAAAAAATGAGTAATGAGACGATACCAACTTTGCAACTACATCACATGGTGTTTACCACTAGGTCACGAGTAGATATAAGAGAAGAACTTGAGTGGAAGACAACACTTCATTCTGAAATTTCTCCATTCTCCAATGTTGCCAGTTCATGCACATGGCTGGATTTAGGAGTCTGAGGAGCAGCTAAGTTTATTGTTATCTTAGGTTAACAATTTGGACTGTCTCTGCAGCTGCCAGTTTCTATTTTAAAGACTGTACATTTGTCCTGCTCATGTATGCACCAATATCCATCATTTCTATTTGCAAAGTGCTGCTGATCTTCACTAAAGCTTTTCACAGAGCAGTAGCAAAGAAGTTGAGAAAACAGGAGATTGCAAGCCCTTACATTCTTTTTTTGCCTCTGTATACTAAATACTCATCATCACTTTAATTCTTACGTTTTCTTTTCTTGTAAAAAGATCTGAAAATACCTGTTCCAAGTAGTGTGGTTACCTGAACAGTTTACAAATCTTTGGCAGTTCTGGCGCATTGGGTTGGACACCGAAAGTCTTACTTTCAGCAGAATATATCTGACTTTGATCTTCTCTGGACTGGAGGGCTAATGAAATGCTAGGATGAAGTAGTAGTCTTATGAAGCTCACTGTTCACCTGCTGTTACAGAAGCCAAAACAAAATGACACCCCACTGATGAAGTAGAGTTTTGTGTGGTAATTCATTTTTGTATTTGAAAGGGAATGTACTAACAATTCATGCTGAGATGGTAGAAAGATTCGGGAGTTGGGTTGATTTGGGGCGGGGGACCAAACGGCGAGATCATCGATCCCATCGTATTGGGGACAGATGGGGAAGGAAATCTGCTGTGCCCTTTGAAAGGAACCACCCCAGCATTTGCCTGAAGTGATTTAGGGAAATCACGGAAAACCTAAATCACGATGGGCAGATGTGGGTTTGAACCGTTGTCCTCCTGAATGTGAGTCCTGTGTGCTAACCGCTGCACCACCCCACTTGGTGAGGTGGAAAGGTATAGCAACAATGCACCATCATGACAACACAGTGGAAGCAGAAGAGAGACTTCCAGTGTAATCAAAGAAGTCTGAATGACAAAAATTGAAGCAGTAGACCATCTACCTATGAAGAACGGGAATGTAAGAGAAGTGGAGGCTCCAGTTCTCATTAACTGGACTGTCTCTATTGAGGTGATAACAGAAGAAGTGAAAAAAACGGTCACATACCAATTTTCAACATCTTTCATGGCAGTTTCAACATGATAAAACATTTCATTCTTGCAGTACAATTCGCCAATGTGATTACATACTTTCTGTTGTGAAGTAAACATTTCAGCCATGCAAAAATGACATCATTAATACGATAAAACTTTAGTTTCCAACACATAATTTTACGAGCAACACAATGAAAGGTCTAGGTATGGTCACATAATACACCAACAGGGTAGCATAGCAGGTTTTGCTTTTTGCAACTAAATGTAAGTATTGTACAATATTTGTGGTAAACAAATTTTAAATTTTTACAACAGACTGTTCTCTGAATTAGGCAAATGTTCCTCCTGTTTGCAACAGATAATTTTAGTGCCAGATTTTGTCTACCTCTTCCCCACGTATACGCACACACACTTCTGTTCAATTTTAGCTCTAGTTGTTTCAAGATAAAACAAGATTCAATGTTCTGAGGAAGTATATTTAAGAAAGAATTAAATCTTTCATCATTACTGTCTGCTTTGTAAATCCGTTCCAGCATTCTATACATAAGTTTTTTCAAACTACTGTGACACATGATAATGATGATTATATGTTTAAAGGGACTAAACTACTGGATCATCAGTCCCTCCATTTCACAAGACAAACACATAAAAATGTAAAAAGTGAAGGAGGGGGGACTTAGAGTTGGAGTTGTAATCTTAAGTATGTGCCCAGTATTCCAACATCAAGACACTCTCCTGTAGTTGCGTCTTTCACTGGAAGGTTGGCGAGTTCATTTCCTGGAATGACTATGCAGCTTGGTGTACCGATGAAGGTCACTGTCTTTCCAGAGCTGTAGAAATCAAACATTATGTCCTGGATGTCGGCAACCAAAAGATTAGTTTTGGGACAACACAGGGAATTGCTACAGATCAGAACATTCGTTGTCGCCAGGGATTTGATGTACTAAAAAGCCTGAGATATGGCAACCACAGCTGCAGTGTATACATTGCAGGCACTCGGCAGGGTGTGCTTCTCATGTCCCCTTGAATGTGCAAAAGCGCAACCAACTTCGTTTCATTGACTTTCAATCCATCCATGTAGGTGCATACCGAATTAGAATAATCGTGGAGGATCAAATTAAACAGGTGTCAGAGAAGGGTAGGATCAGCAATCAGCATCCTTCTTGAGGCCACAAAAGACATTCATCCGTATCACAGGACAGGGTACAAACCACGGACAGGGGGGGGGGGGGGCAGGGGGGGGGGGGGGACGGTTGGCTAGAGGGAGGAACACAGACTACAGAAAGCTGTTGGAGGTCCTTCAATAGATGATTGAGTCAGATCCCAGCTGGTCTATCCAGTTTTGAGCGGTGCGCAAACAATCCGAGGTGTTTGTTGTGGAACAGAGTGTGACTGCGTAATTTGCCAGAAGCTGCCGCTGTCAACAGGTCTCGTATGGAAGGCTCCCCATTGCCAACTGCACTCAAGTATGGTGAAGAGGGTCCAGGAAGCTCAGTACAGACAGTGCTGCTGACCCATAAGTGCCAAATCCGCAGTCCAAGTGGGATAAAATCAGCACTTTGTACAATCTCAAAACTATGCATTCCACACGCCATGAGGAGTTACTAAGAACACAGATAGCATTTAGCTTCTTCATACTTGCCTAGAGCCAGGAAACAGCCATGTTAGCTTGTTGTCAAATGAAATACCTAAGACTTTAAAAGTTTAAGTGACTTGTCACCAAGGCAAATTTCTGGGTGTGGGCGCACAGTCCACAGTTGGCATAAATGCACAACTCATAATTTTGCAGGAGAAAATTAACAGCTTTGATTCAGGACCCAGTCATGTACTCTCCAGACAGCTCCCTCAAGTTGGCGCTCAGCAGTGCGCAGTGATGCGAAGGCACAGTGCAGGCAAAGATCATCCACACACATTAACACAGAGGCTGTGGGGCCCTAATGTATTTACGGCACCACTGGTCGCGATAGCGAACAGTGTTACACTCACAACCAATCCCTGAGAGACTCCAGTTTTCTGTACAGATTGGTTGTTGACAGTCAAACCTATCCGGACCCAAAAATGTTGGAGACGTGGGAAATTCTGGATAAAAATGGATAAACTGTGTGGGAAACCCTACTCATGCAGTGTAGATAGTATGTGATATCACCAGGTGATATCATATGCCTCCCGCAGGCCAAGGACCACAGCAGCAATCAGATGTTGGCAATGCGGGAAAGCACTGGACACTGCAGATACCGGACAAACCAGACGATCTGTGGTGAACCGGAAAGCCCGAAAGCTACTTTGGAATCTGGCTATACATCCTCCGGCTTCGAGGCATCGCCAAAGATGGCAGTTGACCATATATTCAAATAGCTTACACAGCCCATTTGTCAGATTGGCCAGTAGTTATTTGAAATATGTGGCCCCTTTCCCAGTTTCTGGACAAGAATGGCAGTTGACCATATATTTACCATTGAGAGATAAATTCTCCTTTCTGCCAAATACAATTAAAAAGCCCAAAGATATGTTATTAAAAACCCCACTTTTGCCCCAAGCCTCTTGAATGCTCTTAAATGATCCATAGAAGGATGGCACTTGTGCTGTTGAAGCGCCCTATGGCATTCCCAGATAGCTGTGGATATATCCTCAGACCACCATGGCATCAACAGTCATTTGAATGAGCCAAAGAAGTAGGGCATCATTTTTGCGGCAGCATGAATAAAAGTATCAGTAGTATCCTGTACCATTTTGTCAATATCCCTGGCTGCAAAAGTGGCTGTAGAGGAGAAAGCATGCCAGTCAGCTTTCTGAAGCAACAATGAGGGTGCCGCTGAACCATAAACCAGACTCCCAAAGTCAATGTGGGATTGAACAAGGGCTCTGTAGAGCTGCAGCGACATAGAGCTATCTGCACCCCAGTTGGTGTTCCTCAGGCAGCGGAGGGTATTGAGGTGCTGCCAGCACTTCTGCTTTAGCTGACAAAGGTGAGGTAACCAAGTCAATCGGTTGTTGAAAACCAGTCCTAAGTATCGATATGGCTCCACTACAGTGAGTGGGTCGTCATTAAGGTAAAGTTCTGGTTCTAGACAAACGGTATGACACCGACAGATGACTTTGTGGCCGAAAACTGGAAACCGTGGGCTAGAGCCCATGACTGCGCCTTGTGGATGGCTCCCTGTAGGCGCCGCTCAGCAACACCAGTACTGGTGGAGCAGTATGAAATGCAGAGTCGTCTGCATACAGAGAAGGTGAGACGGATGGCCCTACACCTGCTGCTAGACCATTAATGGCCACTTAAAATAGAGATACACAAAGACAGAGCCCAGCAGGACCCCATAATGTGGCAAGGATATGATGTTGCCAGGTCATGTCATACGCTTCCCATAAATCAAAAAAGATGGCAACCAGGCACTGGCGTCTGGAAAAGGCTGTTTGGATGGTAGTCTCTAGGGACACAAGATTATCAGTGGTAGAGCAACCCTGGTGGAAGCTGCCCTGACACGGAGTCAGTAGGCAACATGACTCAAGGACCCAACCCAACTGCCAACACACCATATGTTCCAGCAGCTTACAAAGAACATTGGTGAGGATGATGGGCTGATAGCTACCCACATCAAGTGGGCTTTTACCGGGTTTGAGCACCGGAATGATGGTGCTCTCCCGCCATTGCGATGGAAAGACGCCATTGCACCAGACCCAGTTGAAGCTGATGAGGAGATGTCGCTTGTAGTCAGATGAGAGACATTTAATCATCTGACTGTGGATCTGATCTGGTCCAGGAGCTGTGTTGGGGCAATGTGCTAGCGCACTGAGGAGCTCCCACTCTGTAAATGGGGCGTTATAGGGTTCAATGCAGAGGCTCAAGCATAGTGCTCAGCAAACTGCTCGGCAATGTTTGCATCAGTAGACAACACGCCATTTATGTTAACACCGGGAACACCTGTTGGGGTCCAGTAACCGAAAACATGTCTGATCTTTGCCCAGGCTTGGGAAGGCGACGTATGGCACCCAATGGTCAAGACATATCTCTCCCTACACTCCTGCATCCGTCATTTGATGAATTGGCAAACGAGAGCACGGAGCCATTTAAAGGCTATGAAGTGCTCCAGGGAAGCTTATGCCACTTATGACACTGTAGAGCTCGCTGATGCTCCTTAATTGCCTCAGCAACTTCCGGCGACCACCAAGGGACTATCTTTCGCTGGGGCCACCCTAAAAAGCGACGGATCGCATTTTCTGCCACAGAAACGATTGTTGTTGTCACCTGCTCAACCATCTCATCAATGTTCATGTGTGGGGGAGATTCAACAGTGATAACAGAGGTGTAAGGTTCCCAGTCCACCTCGTTTAAAGCTCATCTGGGCAGGCATCTGTGGGCCTGATGCTGGGGCAATGACAGGAAGCTGGGTAAGTGGTCACTACTACACAGTTCGTCATGTGCTCTCCAGTGGATAGATGGGAGAAATCAATGGCCGAGTAGCTACCTTGAGCCACACTGAAATGTGTGGCAGCCCCAGTATTTAAGAGGCCGAGGTCGAACTGAGACAGTAAAGTTTTGACATCTCTGCCTCGACAAGTAAGCACAGTGCCACCCCACAACGGGTTATGGGCATTAAAATCTCCCAAAAGTAGGAAAGATTCAGGGAATTTATCAATCAGTGTAATTAATACATTCAGGGGTACTGCACCATATGGAGGAAGATATACATTGCAGACAGTTATTTCCTACGCCGTCCTTATTCTGACAGCCACAGCTCTAAGAGGGGTTTAAAGCAGCAGAATTTCACTACAGACTAAGTTTAGGACATAAACGCAAACTCCACCTAACACTCGATTATAGTCACTATGGTTCCTGTAACATCCCTTATCGCCGCAGAGCGCAACGCAGAAAGCAGGTGTAAAGCATAACACTTGCCATAGCTCAGCCAGGCGGTGGAAAAAACCGCTGCAATTCCACTGGAGGATGACATCATTGGGAGACTGGGAAGGCATGGAACATTCAATGAGGCAGTTTATGCTCCAGGGTCACCTGCTGCCACCAACTGTTTTCCTGAACAGTCTAATCCATTGTGTCTGAGGGTCCAGCGAAATGTAGGTCCCCAGTGGACACCAGAATCTCCACCTCATCCGCAGATGTAGAGCTTGGAGGTAGCAGTGGTGTGGGTGCCATCGCAATTCCCTTGGTCTTGGGGACCTTCTTTTTCGATTTCTCTCGCTGTTCCTTGGGCTTCCCTGGCTGGGAGGACTTCACTGATTCAGTCTCTGAGACTGAGGATGAGCATGTAGCCCTGCGACCAGCTGCTTTCAGACTCTTCAGCCACTGGCGCGTGTCATCTTTTCCACTAGCAGAAATCTGGGAAGAGTGTGACCCAAGGGAGCCCTTCCTAGCAAGAGCAGCCGAAGAAGTTGTACACTTCTCTGGCTTAGAAGTGGGGACGGACGTCCCTGATGGTTGGGGGAGGGGGAAAGGGGGGGGTGATGCTGCTGAAGTAGGTGGTGCAGGAGCAACAGGGAGGGAAGTGCCCCCCCACCCCCCCCCCATCAATAGAGCAGGTGTAGTCTTCTGGCTCTGAGAGGTGACTGGAGTTGACAGAGCTGATGGGGGTAGAACTGTTGTAGCGGCGGCGTAAGACGATGTGCGTACAGGATGTAGGCGTTCAAATTTCCTCTTGGCCTCAGTCTAGGTCAATCAGTCCAGGGTCTTGTACTACATGATTTTCCTTTCTTTCTGGAGAATCCAGCAGTCTGGCGAGCAAGGCAAATGGTGCTCTCCACAGATGACACAGATGGGAGGTGGGGCACATGGAGTATTGGGATGTGATGGGTGTCCACAATCTCAACATGTGATGCTGGAAGTACAGCAGGAAGACACATGACTGAATTTCCAACATTTAAAGCACTGCATTGGTGGAGGGATATAGGGTTTTACATCACAGTGTAGACCATCACCTTGACCTTCGCAGGCAATGTATCACCCTCTAAGGCCAAGATGAAGGCACCAGTGGCAACCTGATGATCCCTCGGACCCTGGTGGATACACCTAACGAAATGTACATCTCGCCGCTCTAATTTGGCACGCAGCTCATCATCGAACTGCAAAAGAAGGTCCCTGTGAAATATGATAACCTGGACCATATTTAAGATCTTATGGGGCGCGATGGTTACAGAAACATCCCCCAGCTTGTCGCAAGCAAGTGACCCCCATGACCGGGCAGAGGATGCTGTTTTGAGCAAGACTGACCCAGATCTCATTTTGGACAAGCCCTCCACCTCCCCGAACTTGTCCTCTAAATGCTCAACAAAAAACTGAGGCTTCATCGTCATGAAAATTTCCCCATCAGCTCTTGAACATACATGGTACCGGAACGAGTAAGACCCGCTGCATCCTTAGCTTGACGTTCCTACCATGGTGTTGCCAGGGAGAGGAACGATTTGGGATCTTACTTCTGTGCATTGAACTGAACCCGTGAATGCTTAGAGATTGCTTGTGTTTGACCACCAGCAAGAGATGATGTACTACGCTTCATCGTGTGTCATCCACCCTGATGTCACTGACTCCGACCATGGAACCTCCCCAGGGGTGCCACCCAACCGCAGCAAAAACCACCTGGCACGATGGCCATTACCGGGAGTCCCGACGCCCCAGGGGGATGGGCATCTACCCCTTGGCATACATGGGGAGTTAACGGCACAGGCATCAGCAGAGCGATCCCTGTGTGGTCAGGGGGCTACAACCAACAGGGTACATAGTGGCCCCACCACAATGGACTGGCTACCATGCTGGATATCAGGTGCAACCAAGCAAACAAATCCATTATCATCGTAAGTGTGGAAAACGATACTGCACAGTTGATGGAAAAATGTGCGCCCAGGAGGGTGACCTCGCCCAACAGTTGGAGAATGAGCAGAAGTGCAGATCCGTGTCGACGAAGGATGCGATAGATCTCAGTGCATAATGGACACGATGCGTCATGTAAGGCACCCTTCCCCAATTGGCTTGCTCTTCGGGAACATTTTGTAAAATGGAGGTCAAACCCTACAGAGGACCATCACAAAGGCCGTAATGTGTGAGACTCCTTTTAATCGCCTCTTACAACACGCAGGAATACCTCGGGCCTATTCTAACCCCCAGACCCGCAGAGGGTGGAAAACAATGACTGACACCACACCTGTAAACCATGACCTTTACCTTCTCAGGTAAAATGTTGCAGTCAAAGGCTAGGTTAAAAGCTCCAGTGTCCACTCTTTTATCCTTGGGTCCCATCCGCATGTGGAGAACAAAATAGACTCCATGTCGTGCCATATTAGTATGCAGATCTTCATCAGTTTGTAATGTTATGTCCCAATGGAAGATAACACCTTGAATTCTATTGAACTTGTTGTGAGGAGAAATTGTGACTGATCTATCTCCTACCTCGACACAGGCCTGAAACACTTGCGATTGATTGGTGTGCAATCGCCAAACTGATCTTCAATATTTTCAACAAAAAACAGTGGCTTCCTTGCAGCAAAAGATCCATAGTCAGTTGGAGAACAAAACAAGAACTCAGCAAACTGTCCACATGCATTTCTCCTTACCTGCCTCTCATCTTGAGGCACGATCAAAGACATACCATAGAATTGTAAACCTCTGCATGAAAATCACTGTTTCTGACTGTTGAGATGGCTGTGTTGGCACAGGCACTGTTAAGTTTGATCCATTTCATGGCAGATCAACCACCCTGATGCCACTCACTCTGATCAGAGGCTCTCCTTGTGGGCACCACCCCACCAAGGCACAGTAGCTGTTGCCTGGAGTCCCAGTACCCCAATGTTGATAAGCACCAACTTCCTGGCAGACACACATCAACATGATTACGGCTCAGGTACTGGCAGTGTGATCCCTGTGTTGGCAAGAGGCTACCACTGAGAGGGTACATGACAACCTCACCATGACAGACTGACTAACACGCTGGATTCTGGATACAGAAGTAGAGCCACTTGATTGGTGGGTGCAAATGATAACAGCACACAGTGGAGAATTAATCTACCACAGTAATGTGTCTTTCCCCAAATGGCCCACACTTCTGCAAAATTTGGAAATTGGAGGTTAAATCCAAAATCAGGGCCAGAATTTAAAAAGGGAAAGAGGTGAGGGAAAAAGCGAAACACTCGAAACCTTCAGAAGACAAAAGAACAGTCAAATACCACAATAAAACCCATGACCAAATACAGAGACGCCTATTAGTCACCTCTTATGACAGGTCAGGAAGGACAGACAAAGATGGGCCACAGGTGAACTGTCAATTCTAGCATCACCGGCACTGCACGGAAGGGGATGGGAGGGGGGGGGGGGGGGGGGGGGGGGAAGTGGTTTACTGTGACACAGTCATTGGTTACTTTTCTGTTACACACTAATTCTTTTATGATCTTAAGCTAACAGCTCAGTACATTTATTGTGAACTTTGATTATCACGGTCAAGGAAGTCATTTACAATCATGTTTTCATCTAAATTATTGAAGGTAATTGGATCTAAAACAAAGATGCCAATTTTCAACTTTTGTGGTCCTGTCCTCCTCAGTTGCGCGTAATACTATGGTATATTGATAAGTTTCACTTATGGACCGTCTGACAGCAACTGAATAAAACACAATTTTCGTGCCATACGCGTTTCACCTTGCAGAAAATAAAGGCGAAACGCGTATGGCACGAAAATTGTGTTTTATTCAGTTGCTGTCAGACGGTCCATAAGTGAAACTTATCAATATACCGTAGTAAAGATGCCAATTATTTTTGCACTAGGATGTTGAACTGCCATTGGTGATTGTACTGTGGGAAATAACACAAAGTTGGACAACAACTTTAGATGTCTTAAATCCATTGTATCAAAGAGAAAATCAATATTAAAGTCTCCTGTTAAATCCACATCACATTATTAAATTATTTGATGAAACTTGAGGTACTTCTTGCATATCACTTTTAAACTGTCAATATTACTACTCTGTACATTTCTATTTAAATTGTTGTGGCACAGCATGGCAGAATTTTTCAACACAATATTCACTAATCTGCAGCACCCAGTACTTGACACCAAATTTTGTATACATACCATATCCCTACTTTTCTAGTAGCTGTTTCAATTGCAGCAACATTAACGAGCAGATCTGTCTTTAGAAAATTTGTCCATAAGATTTCCTGGAAGCATCAGAATTCACTGGGATAGAATGCCTACTGGTTTGATAAGATGGGATGCAACTGAAATCTAGCTACCCAAGCTGCTTATTACCAAAACAACTCAGATGCAGACCATGTCATGTATGATACAACCAACTGATGTGTGTTTTATCAACCACATTTTTCTGTAAATGGCCTTATCCCCTAAGTAACTCACTGATCTCTGTTGTAACACTGCCCACAGAACACCAAAGCCAAGGCTTGCCATGACATTCAAATAGCAACACACTCTGCATCCTAATGTGAGGCACATTCTCAGTGGTGTCCCAGATATCATCCTCCACTGGGTAATTGAAGCTGTGATAGAGAATGTTGCCTGAACCTCCAATGGTTCATTCCTAAGACTATTATATTACCTTGCCACTGGATCATGTTTGTCTTACTAACACTTTTCTTTCAAACTTCACCTCACATCTTATGTCCTGTACTAGAGACTGTCTCTATATTTACTGACTTAGCAAGCTGCTACTTGCATTGTAGAGGAGTGAGGTGCAAAACCCAATCTAGCCATCCACTCCTAACTACAGCTCTATCTCTATCGACCCCATGCTGACGGGATGCTACAGCCTCATTTTTAAAAAGAACTCAACAGTTTAAGAAAAAGTCTTGAGCTGTTGGAATTCTTTTATTCAATCTTCAAATCATTGTAGGGTCTTTCCACGATTACAGATTTAACATTTGTGCAAGTATTAACATAAGAATAAAAAAATTTAAAAAGCAGACAGAGCTGAATATGAAAAATATACAGCAAAGGTTTGATGATGAGAGCTATGTTTATTTGCAATGAAACAAAGGAACAGGAAGTGTGACAGACTTAACAAAACCTCCACTTTTAGCATCTGTTGGAACTTAGTAATCGATTTGGCAGACTTTATCACAATCCAGTCTTCTGATCGAGCCCTAATGTTACTGCCGGAATCTGCTGCACGTAGTCTTGCACTGTCAAATCAGTTCAGCTTTAAAATTAGCTGTTCTTTTATACACTATTGTGTATCAATAGCGGTAATCAGTACATTGCCAAGACTGACCAACATCATACTTCGTATCAGCTGTACCACAACATACCACATGATCATGACGTTGAAATGCCTCACCAAGAACTTCCTTTCCTAGTGATTTCACTGGTTTTCCGCACTTTTCAGTCTGACAGTAAAATCTGTGCCAATTATTACACTGCACATAATTTGTTCAATGAAATATAATGATGAGATTTGAATATGATTATTTTGCCACAGCAAGTGCAGTAGAAGACCTTTACATTAAAAATCTTACAAAGGTAACTATTTACAGCCATCAGATACCATAAGTAAAGCATCTTGAGTCTTCAGCTATACATGCGCAACTTTATTTCCCAGTCAGTTTCATTTATTACAAACATCATCACTGGAAGAAAATCTGTACACTGGATGCCATTAACATCACACTAAAGTTAGTTTTATTGTTTGTATGCATTTCGTGATGACATTTATTTATACAGATCATTTGATCACACCCTGTTTGATCTTAATGTTGTTTTGATTTTTCACTGTACAGGTTTTCCTCCAGTGATGGTGCTTGTAATAAGTGAAACCAGTTGAGAAAGTGACATGTACAGCAGAAGGCTCAAGATGTTTTTTTTCCAAGATCTTTAAATTCTCAAACATATTAAACTGATAAATACCGAAACAGTTAGATGATCTAAAAGACACATATAGGAAACTTAACTTTTGCATTACTCGCTGGTCAGAACCAAGGGTGCACGGCGTAGCTAGCTACTATGATCCTCAATGTAGATTACCACCTACAGCCAGTTGCCCAAAGGCCATTTTACTACATTTAGGCCAATAATCACTTCTTCCAACTTCCCCACACTCTTCCCACACTATGTCCATCTTGCTCATTGCACCATAGAGAGAATCTTACTGTGCCTTATCTCTCTCAATGACTTTACATACTTTACAATTGCTCTTCCAAACCAAATCCATCACCTCTTCCCCAATAAAGATGGTAATCTACATCCTTATTCACAATTACTAGCTCTTTTATGGTTGAATTTACATATCTACGAGCATACCTGTGGGTGTTAATGTGGTCCTCTTCTGTGCCAAAGTTTTAATGGGCCACTTAAACTATCTCACCTAACCATGAGCAAAACCCCCTATACAGTTGCAGTTTGTTGAATAGAGCATCTTAATCTGAAACCATGGTGATTCTTAACAGTTTTCCACAAAAATGTTGATCCTGCTCCTCTACCCATCATCCCATCTATCTCAACGTTTGAGGTTTGCCCCTCTAATGGTTCCAAAAGAAAACTGTTCACATCACACATACCTGTCATAAATAATATACCCCAACAAAAACCTTCACCTGTTCCACCCAAAATGTTTTGTTTTCTGCAGAGTCAGTGCCCACTGACTTGAAATTTGCAGTGCTAAGTTATGTCTGTGCAAATGGACCAGAAATATTGCCAAGGCCCTCACACACAATGAGTGTTTTCCACATCTAGTCCACACTTTCCCTTACCATACAGACCTATTCTCTTGAAACATTACAAACCAACCACTGACAAGCACTCCCACTGAACAATGATAAATGCAGTCACTGAAAGATTTCTGGTCTAAATTTAAACATTGAGAATAGCATAAGTCTCAATTAACTTATTCAAAACTCATGGTGTGCACCGAAATAACAGGGATGAAGATGCCATGGCTACTGAAATAATAAAAGCTGTTCCGACAACAAGTGAAGTAAACAGGATCCCAATACCCCTGCCAGAAGTGGAAAGCTTAGAAGATCCAAACATACCTGCATGAATGATGAAACAATCAACAGGAACACTACCACAAATGACAGGTGCAGCAACAGTGATCTTAGAATCTCAAAATGTAGCCATCAAACCTACAACTACTGCCCCCCTGCATTCATCAGCAGCAGAGTCAGAAACTTCACCTGCTGTTGACCTCCCATCAGCAGCTCAAGACCTTTCATCAGCATTAATTCCCCCACAATCTTTAGTAGTGCAAGACCTTTCACCACTGGTTGGGTCTCCGCCACCATCAGCAGTAACAGAGGCAAGTAGAAGCAGCACAAGAAACTCAACTCCACAGGACTTCTGGTACTCGGCCTCAGTTCCAAGATTAACTTAAGTCAGAAATCTGCTAGTACACATCCTATGATCTATACTTGCAATTTATAACAAAACAGTAATACCACAACAAAGAGTTTAGGAAATGACAAACCTTGTTATTTTTCACCAGGAAACAAGAAAGAAACAAACTGGACCAGTTGCCTGTCTGCATTAGCAACAGCAATGCAATAAACAATGACGATCTATTATGTTTTACTGAACAGCATTTGAATGAAAGGACTGAAATGAAGCATTTATATAAGTACAATGTAGCAGCTAATTACACTAGCAATACAATGCATAAAGGTGGAGTAATAATGTAGTTTAAAAATAATATTGCGTACAAGTCTAGAGATGTAAAAAAATTACTGTGTTGATCAACATTTTGTGGCTTGTTGCATTAACTCCATGTTAACACACTGCCTATTTATGTGATTACCATTTACTGAACTCCCTCAGGAAAGCTTAGTATACTCCTGATGCAAGTAGAATCACTTAACTCACCTGTTCTCAAAAACCAAAGAAATAATCATGTTTGGTGACTTTAATGAAAATTTTCTTACTTGTAATAATGATAGAACAGTTTCTGAGAATGTAATGAGCTTTTTTAATCTGAGGGCAGTTATTACTTTCCCGCAAGAGTGACAAAGCACTGCACAAGCCTGATTGACAATATTTTTGTAGACAGTAACATAATTGTAACACAAACCTTAAATGGCCTTTCTGACTATGCTGGGCAGCTGTTAAAAATGCATAATGCAAGCCCTGAGAACAAGAGTAGTTTTAACAACAGATCTTTTAGACTAATCAACAGTGAGAATCTGTAAACCTTCAGCAAACATTTGCAGCATTGGAATGGGGCACAGTATATAGGCCTAAAAAATGTCAATGATAAATTTAACCTGTTCCTCAATGACTTTGTTACCCTTTTTGAAGCTGTATTTCCTTAGAGAATTTCAAAAAGTACCAACCTTAGTGATTATAGGAGACAGGGGCTTACTTAGGGAATCCAAACACCTGGTAAAACAGAAACAATGCATTATGTTTTACTTGGAAATTCTAACAAACCTCAGGACAGGGTGCACTACAAATTATACTGCAGCGCTCCAAAGAATGTAATTAAAAAATCCACCAGCATATTTATTAAATCTGAACTTGACAGATAAATAATAAACTGTCTGGTAGGTGGTTAAAAGGGAGACAGGAAAATTTTCAGAATATACAGACAGTATCAAAGTGTGTCAATGAAAGCATGGTTGATGAAAGTGATATAGTTGCCAACATCTTTAATAACTATTTTTTGACAGCAGCATATCAAATTGGGAAGCCACAAACCTACTTCAAAAAGCAGTGCAGAACAAAATTAGTCAGATGCATATACCCTATATTACAACAGATGATTCTAAGAAGGTAAGGAACCAAATGAAAAATAAAAATTCCTTTGTTGCGGATAACAGAGCTATGAAAGTCTCGAGCACTGCTGCACATTTATTCTTAAAGTTCATGGTCACATATTTAATTAGTCTATAAGTCAAGATACTGTCCCTAATAGACTCAAATATGCAATTGTTAAACCACTGTTCAGAAAATGTGATAAAGCCAAGGTTTTCAACTACCAATCAGTTTCATTGCAAAAAGAAACTTACGTTCAAGAGACTCACAGATCATATTAATAAATATAACATCCATAATAAAGATCAGTTTGCATTCCGAAAGAGTTTTTGAACTGGACATGCAATATTCTCATTTGTCAACCACCTCCTCGAACCCATAAATAATAAAATGTCACCAGCTGGAATCTTTTGTGACCTGTCTGAAGCATATGACTGTAGATAACAAAATTCTGCTTATGAAGGCTAAGCACTATGGCTTATATTGTAAAGAAGAGATCTGGCTCAAGTCATATCTAAAGAACAGAAGGCACCAGGTAGTATTGCATAATTCTGCAATGGCAGCTGCCTGCTCTAGCTGGGACACAGTGAAAGGTGGAGTACCACAGGGCTCGGTGCTTGGTCCGTTACTTTTCCTAATCTTTATAAATGATCTGTCATGGCGTAGGATACATGGTCTGTCCCTCAATGTTAAACAAGATGCAATTCATTCAGTTTCATACAGCAAACAAAAAACTGAAAAACACTGAAATGAATTGCGGTAACAAACAAATATTGAGAGTTGAGTCTTTCAAATTCTTGGGATTGCACATTAATAACAATCTAAACCGATCAGTTTATATCATCGAAGTATGTAAAAGGCTGAATTCGGCAGTATTTGCCATTTGCTCAGTTTCACATGTTCGTGACTTGGAAACAATCATAGCTATATACTTTGACATGTTCTACAACCTAGCAATACGCTCGCATCAAGGATCCGTGGAACTCTAAAATAAATGAGAATTACCTAAAAAACCTTTTGTGATTAGTTGATAGAGGAGCAGGAGCGTGAGATCTGTGCCCTTCAGGTCAGTTACAACGTGAAAAGGAGGAACTAGATAGGTTGAGAATGGTGAAAGGTGGTGGGGAATGGGAACTGGCAGTTGGCAAGAAGGCAGCTAGGAGGAGATGGTATTCAGACAGTTACACTTCGCGTATATGCAATAGATTTGACCAAATTTCAGTGGTGCCAGTTGGGTCTATCAGTAGATTGGGTTTCACTAGGCACGGCCTGCACCTCAATAGGTGTGGGAAGGAGACGTTGGCAAAGATTGACGGCCGGGGTGGCTGAGCAGTTCTAGGCGCTACAGTCTGGAACCGCATGACCGCTATGGTCGCAGGTTCGAATCCTGCCTCTGGCATAGATTTGTGTGATGTCCTAAGTTCTAGGGGACTGATGACCTCAGACGTTAAGTCCCATAGTGCTCAGAGCCATTTGAACCATTTGGCAAAGCTTATAGGTGACAGTGAAGTGGGTGGTGGTGGTGGGATCACTCATGAAAAATTCCTGTAGTAGTTGGTGTTAGACAGTACCTTTTTTAAATTGAAGTCAGCAGATAGGTATACTTGCCTAAAGGAAGTCCCTCTAACTAAGGCCCACTGTCAGAGGACATCATGTTTCCAATTAGAGAAGGAATTAGCCTACTTCATCAAGATATAAGAGGTATTAGAGATAAAGTTAGTGAACTGCTTATAGAAGCTGACTTCAAGATTATTGGTATTTCAGAGCACCACTTAAATAATTTGACAATTCAGAGGTTTCCTTTAATAGGATACAGATTAGCTGGCTGTTTTTTTTTTTTTTTTTTTTTTTTTTCCTCCCAAGGAGTTCCTTGTGGGGTGGGGGAGTGGCTGTGTACATAAAAAACAGTATTCCATTTGAGTCCACAGATGTATCACAGCACTGCACTGAACAGGTATTTGAATGTTGTGCAGGGGCAGGTAAATTTAATGAAACTAGACCCGTAATTCATACAATGTAAGCTTTCACGGCAGGTATTGTCTTCACTTAAAACTTCCGGGCTGATAGGCCGTGGTCGAATTATAAAACTCTCTCCTGACGTTTCGTCTCCGACTGCGGGAGTTCGCTGCTTTACCTCCGAGGATGTCTCCCGCAGTCGGAGACGAAACGTCAGGAGAGAGTTTTATACTTCAACCACGGCCTATCAGCCCGGAAGTTTTAAGTGTAGACCCGTAATTGTTGTTGTTTATAGGTCCGCTAACTCTGGCTTAAGAGAATTTCTGCTCAAGCTAGAGAGGGTTCTCGATTCACTTTGTAGGTAGTACCAGAAATTAGTTGTATTTGGTGACTTCAATATAAATTTTGTATATGATGGTGCAAGGAAAACAAAATTTGGTAGTTCTCCTACATTCATATGATCTGATGCAGACTGTTGTTTTCAACTAGGGTGCACGGAAACAGTAGCAGAGCCATAGGCAATATTTTTATTCATTCTTCATTACTAGATGGGCATTCTGTTAGTAAAAGGGTGAATGGCCTTTCACACCATGATGCACAAATTTTAACACTAATAGGTTTTTTGTACTCAAACAAATGTAATATGTAATTACAAACTATTTAGGAAAGTTAATCCAACACCAATAGAGAGTTTTTTAAACTCTGTCAAAGAATAAGAGTGACGGGATGTTTATAGTGCTGATAACATAGACGACAAATATAATGCTTTCCTTAACACATTTCTCATGCTCTTTGAGAATTCCATTAGAACATTCTAAATGGGGTACTAGCAGTAATAGGCAGCCCAGGCGACTCACTAGTGGGATAAGGATATCATGTAGAGCAAAGAGGGAATTACATCAAAATGTTAGAAGTAGTCACAATCAAGCTACAGTAGCCCATTACAAACAGTATTGTAAGATGCTTAAAAACGTTATTAGGAAGGCAAAGAGTACGTGGTACGCAAATAGAATAGCTAATTCACAGGATAAAATTAAAACCATATGGTCAGTTGTGAAGGCAGTGTCTGGTCAGCAGCACAAGGTCGACAATATAAAGTCAGTTAATAGTAAAAGTATTTCTGTTACTGATAAATCAGATACATGTAAAGTATTTAACAATCTTTTCTGATCATTGCTGGTGAACTAAATAAAAATTTAGTTTCTGCAGTGAATCATAT
The DNA here is from genome assembly GCF_023864345.2 of Schistocerca serialis cubense. Taxonomy (NCBI): domain Eukaryota; kingdom Metazoa; phylum Arthropoda; class Insecta; order Orthoptera; family Acrididae; genus Schistocerca; species Schistocerca serialis. Next base: position 392,378,994 of record NC_064640.1, read on the forward strand.
CTTTCTTGACAAATGCCTTTCCGATATTGATGACTGAAATATTCCTCTGTGATACAGACAAGGGGGAGAGTGAGTCAATAATTAAATCACTGAAGACTAAGGACTCTCATGGATATGATGGAGTGCCTAGCAGAATATTAAAGTACTGTGGTGCACCCGTTAGCCCGGTACTTAGCCATATTTATAATATTTCCTTTAGGAATCGTCAGTTTCCTGAACGATTAAAGTGCTCAGTAGTAAAGCCACTTTATAAAAAGGGGGGAAGGGATAATTTAGATAATTTTAGAACTATTTCTATGCCATCACTGTTTGCTAAAGTTGGATAATTGATCATTTTATATCACACGATTTGCTATCAAATGTACAGTTTGGCTTTGGAAGTCATATAACAACTGAAAATGCTATGTTCTGTCTTGTCTGTGAAGTACTGGATGGGTTAAACAAAAGGTTTCGAAGACTAGGCATATGTTTTGATTTAACTAAGGCGTTTGATTGTGTTGATCACAAAATATTGCTCCAGAAATTGGACCATTGTGGAATACTGGGAGTAGCTCACAATTGGTTCACATCTTACTTTAGCAACAGACAGCAAACAGTCATCATTCACAATATTGAGATTGGCTGTGATGTGGGGTCTGAGTGGCGTACGGTCAAGTGGGGGGTGCCCCAGGGATCAGTGTTGGGGCCACCCCTGTTCCTTATTTATATGAATGATATGCCCTCTAGTATTACGAGTAACTCTAAAATATTTCTGTTTGCTGATGACACTAGCGTGGTAGTGAAGGATGTTGTGTGCAACATTGGCCCAGCTTCAAATAGTGCAGTTCGTGACATTAGTTCATGGCTTGTAGAAAATAAACTAATGCTAAATGACAGTAAGACAGTTTTTACAGTTTCTAACATACAATTCAACAAAACCTGATGTTTTAATTTCACAAAATGGGCATATGATTAGTGAAACTGAACAGTTCAAAGTTCTAGGTGTTCAGAGAGATAGTAAGTTGTTGTGGAAAGCCCACGTTCAGGATCTTCTTCAAAGACAATACTGCCATTTTTACTATTCGAACAGTATCTGAAGTGAGTGATCGTTCGACACAAAAACTAGTCTACTTTAATTATTTTCATTCGCTCATGTTATATGGTATTATATTTTGGGATAACTCTTCGCATTTTAAAAGTATATTTTTGGCTCAGAAACAGGCGGTTCAGGCAATAAGTGGTGCAAATTTACTAACCTCATATAATTTCTTGTTCACAATATTTTATGCCCAAGAATAAGCAGCTTTCACTCAGTTAATACTCGGCAGAAATCCAATTTGCATTTAGATCAGACTTCCGTAAGTCTTGTGCAGAAAGGTGTACATTATTCTCTTACATTCATTTTCAGTAAGCTACCACTCTAATTCAAAAATTTTTGCTGTAGCCCACACGCTTTCAAATTGAAACTGAAGAGTTTGCTGAGGGGTCACTCCTATTCTGTCGAGGAGTTCCTTGAAAAATTAAGCTTATTCTTGTTGTATTGTTGATTGTGTTTGCTTAAACTTATGGATTGACTTTTTTCGGGTTCATAAATATTTTACTTTTATCTGTTATTTCTTTTATGTTGTAATTTGATGTACTGATACGTTCCATGACCCTGGAGATCTGCCCCTCAATTTGGTACTACTGAACTTTACATGAAAATAAATACCATCTCCTCCTAGCTGCCTTCTTGCTAACTGCCTACAGCCACTCCCCCACTTGCAAGGAATTCCTTGAAAAAACAGCCAGCTAATCTGTATCCAATTAAAGGAAACCTCTGAATTGTCAAATTATTTAAATGGTGCTCTGACATACCAATAATTTTGAAGTCAGCTTCTATAAGCAGTTTACTAACTTTATCTCTAATACCTCTTATATCTTGATGAGGTAGGCTAATTCCTTCTCTACTTGGAAACATGATGTCCTCTGACAGTGGGCCTTAGTTAGAGGGACTTCCTTCAGATACCTATCAGCTGACTTCAATTTAAAAAAGGTGCAGTCTAACACCAACTACTACAGGAATTTTTCCATGAGTGATCCCACCACCACCCACTTCACTGTCACCTATAAGCTTTGCCAAATGGTTCAAATGGCTCTGAGCACTATGGGACTTAACTTCTGAGGTCATCAGTCCCCTAGAACTTAGGACATCACACAAATCCATGCCCGAGGCAGGATTCGAACCTGCTACCAAAGCGGTCGCGCGGTTCCTGACTGTAGCGCCTAGAACTGCTTAGCCACCCCGGCCGTCAAGCTTTGAAACCTCTCCTTCCCACACCTATTGAGGTGCAGGCCGTGCCTAGTGAAACCCAATCTACAGATAGACCCAACTGGCACCACTGAAATTTGGCCAAATCTATTGCATATACGCGAAGTGTAACTGTCTGAATACCATCTCCTCCTAGCTGCCTTCTTGCCAACTGCCAGTTCCCATTCTCCACCACCTTTCACCATCCTCAACCCATCTAGTTCCTCCTTTGCACGTTGTAACTGCACCTGAAGGGCACAGATCTCACGCTCCTGCTCCTCTATCAACTTATTTCTACTACAGATTCTGCATTCCTACGAGAGGATCTCACTAGAATGCCCACTGGCTTCCCCACTGCATTCCCCCAATGAAAATACTTTGAACAAATCCCACACCGTAACCCACTACTCTCAAATGACGGAGCGCACACTTCCCACTCATGATAACATTTTACAGTTACTGAAAAAAAAAAAAAAAAAAAAAACTGTATGTCTACGTTACCTAAGTTCAGTTACACCAGTAGAACTAACAATAGCAGTCTTTAAATTCTCTGTCTACTAAGAAAGCAACTACTTGTATTAATACCACTACACCACAGCTAATACCAATACCAACAAAACTTCACAAAATTATTAGCTAAAACCAAAAATTCAAGCAGCCACTGGAACACTTAAAGTTAAAACACTGAATGAAAATTTTAGTGAACTATTTCACTAGAAGCAACAAGAAATGTCAGCTGAAAACTAAAGCACGAAATTTACTGAATGGCTTCAATGCACAGAAAACTCTAAAAAACACAGCTTGTGAACTTTTCCAAAAGCTTATTAAATCATTATTTTGCCACAAACAGCATGAAACACTGCTGAAAACTATTAAATTTAATAACTGTATAACAGTGCACAAATAATTTTTTCAGTACTTAAATTTCCTGAAGACTGAAGCTCTTATGGATTTAGAATGCAACATTTGTGCGAAACTCAGCTTGTCCTTTTCTCACATTATACCCAGTGAACCATGGATGAAGGCCAACTAGCAGATTTGATATTCCTAGATTTCAGGAAATTAATTGTTACCATGTCCCACTGCAGACTTTTGTTGAAGGTATGAGTATATGGAATACGTTCCCACGGCAAAAGGGTCTTGTTACGTAATAGAAGTCAGTATGTTGTGCTCAATAGTGAGTGTTCACAGACAAGGCTATCACCAGGGGTGCCCCAGGGAAGTGTGATAGGCATAAATAGGCATAATGTTGCAAAGCAATATTAAACAGAATGAGCACGGAAGGGTGGTAGTAAGGAAGGTGAATGGTTGCCTTCAGTTTAATGGGAGAGTTTTAGGGAAGTATTGTTCATCTATAGAGAAGACTGCACACAGAACACTAGTGTGACAGTCTTGGGTATTGCTCAAGTGTTTGGGATCCCCACCAGGTCAGATTAGAGGAAGACATCAAAGTAGTTTGGAGCCGGGCTGGTAGATTTGTTACTGGTAAGTTCGATCAACACGTGATTATTATGGATATGCTTTGTGAACTCAAATGGGAATTCCTAGAGGGAAGATGGCGTTCTTTTCACGAAAGACTACTGAGAAAATGTAGAGAACTGGCATTGGAAACTGCCTGCAGAATAATTCTGTTGCTGCCAATGTACATTTCACTTAATACCATAAACATACAGAAATTAGAGCCCGTATGGAGGCATAAAGATAGTCATTTTTTCCCTCACTATTTGCAAGCAAAACAGGAAAGGACATGACTAGTAGTGGTATAAGGTACCCTCTGCCATGCACCGTATGGTCACTTGTGGAATATGTATGTAGATGTAGATGTTAGACTTGCTTCCCTCCACAAGCCAGGGCATTTGCTCGAATTCCACTGAAGGCATCGAAATGGGGCAGTCAGTAGATAGTCTTATTTTTTCAACAGATTGGATAGCACCTTATCTGGTCTAGACAAAGTACTGTGAGCCAGAACGGTTTCCTATTCCCATCACTATGTAACTTGATGTAAAATTGAACTAGTATTTCTCAAACAGTTCCACAATGTTAACACAATGTTAATGTCTGGTTGGCAGAGTTGGTAAACTCAAAAAATTTTCTGCCAATCCTGGGCTATTGTTTTCTAGAATGACAGTTACAATGATGGATGGATTGATTTAAGAGACCAAACTCCTCTCATCCTGGGAGCATCAAATCAATCAAATTCTTGCAATGTAAGGAACTAGATGGACAGCCAAAACACCTATGTTTGTGTATCTGGGATGAGAATGGTAGAATGGAACAACAAAACCAACTATGAAAGAAAACTGAAGTATCATAGGGCCATGGGTAAAAGGGAGAGGAGGGGGTGGGGTGGGGGGGGGGGTGGGGGGTGGAAGAGTGCAATTATCTCACAGACAACTGCTAAAGGTCCTGCAGGGCATGTCCATGGCGAAATGTACATCTCATCTTCCACATCCAACTGGCAGACACTCAATCGTTACCGAAGACCAGGCCAAGAGTGAGGTGAATAAAATGGTGGAGTAATCAAGAGAACACTCTTAGATTGAAACAATGAAGGATGTAGACGGATAAACAGATTAAAAGATGGGATCAAGCCTACCCACTAGCTAGAGGTCCTACAGGGCTGAGACTGCGATAGCAGGTGAAAAGCCACCCCATACCAGGAGCCTGCAGGATCATATTTTCTGACCTTCAACCAATATTACACATGGTGCACTTTCAAAGTCTAAAATTATGTTTGCTGCTTGGGCGTTATCAGCTAAAGTTGAGGGTAATGAGACAACTAGCTTCAGTGTTTGTCTTATCATAGTAAAAATAGTCATTCCATTAAAATGTACATCACCGATTTAAAATAACAGTTGCACTATAGTGGAAGAGCAATTTGAGAATATATTCATGGGTCAGTTTAGTGTGGCCGATGCAGAGTCAGCAAAATATTTTAGATTTTACAAATTGCTAGATAGTTGAGCAATCATTTTCCTACAATAAGTTGGAGAGGCAGTGTAAAGTCTCGTCTGGCACTTCTGTTTCAGATTGTGTATATGAAGTAGCCATTTTAGCTTAGCATAAAAAACTACTCACAGTCGTTTGGTTCTACCACATCATTATGCAAATAAAGATACAATGCAATTAAAAAGAAAAAGAATATGAGATTTGAGCTTTCTTATTTTTTATTTTACATATCTAGGTATGTAGAACTAAACTGAAGCGTACTGGTAGATCTTCATGGTCATGGAACAAGCTAGTACATTAAATTAACATAGATGAAATAAACTGTAGATGAATTCTATGCAGATAAAAAGATGTGAGTATATATTACCATAATCAACAATATAACCCAAGAATTCGCTTAATTTTATTCTAGGAACTCCTTGATATAATATGAATGATCCAGATGGAAATTCTTCAGTTTAGATATTTGAGTGTGTGAGGATTATTACTAAGATTTTTTTTTTTTTTTTTTTTATTTTTTTTTTTTTTTTTTTTTTTTATATGGTAGCTTACTGAAAATGGATGGAGCAGAATACCGCACAGCTTTCTGCACAAGACACAAGGGGATGTGATCCAAATGCAGCATTGATTTCTGCCTAGTATTAACTGAGTGGAAGCTGCTAATTCTCAGGAATAAGCTCATACTGTTAACAAATGACATTAATGAAAATATATATTGAGACAGCAATGTCAGAAATCCTAGACTCCTGAACACAGGTCGACAAGAGGTTCTCGAACTTACATCACATACTGCTCGAACTGCCAATTTCTAAACCAAAAATAATCTTTGCGAATGGAAAGAGTTACTCCAGAATATGTTGTATGTTATAAGTACATGTAAATAACTAAGGTAGACTAATTTTCTCGGTCGACCCTCACTTATTGCAGACACTGTTCTAATGTTAAATATAGCAGCATTCAGTTCCTGAACAAGATCCTTAACATGGCCATGACAGTTTACTATCTACATGGAAACCTAAAATTTGGACTGTTCAGACTCAATGATCATGTGCCCATGTCAGTTTTAGTTAAATTGTGTGTTAGAAATTGTAAAAACTGAGTCTTACTAGGATTTAACACCATTCTATTTTCTACATGCCATGAACTTGGGTGTTGAACTGTGATATTTGATACATCGCCTATGTTGCATTCCAATATCCTTTACTACCAAGTTAGTGTCACCAGAAAACAAAAAAAAAAAAATCTAGAATCACCTACCCGAACTCTGCAGTAATATTTTGTAACCCACACGAAAAATGCCTTAATTGAACCAAAGAAGATGACTAGCGTTTGCAACTTTTTGTTTAAACCCTCCAGTGCCTCACCAAAAAGGAGAATGTAGTGTTTTCAGTTGTTAAGCCTCTTCTGAGACAAAACTGTATGTTTGACAGCAAATTACGTGAACTGAAATTATCAATTACCCTTATATATACACAGCCTCTTCAATACATTTTGCAAACACCAATGGCATAAAAACAAGTCCAAAATTATTTACGTTATCCCTTTCTCCTTTTATTATTATTATTATTATTATTATTATTATTATCATCTTCACTTTCTCAGACGTTAAGTCCGGTTAAAAATGGAGTGACGCCGACCTTGATCAAGCGTCACTCCCTTTTAACTGTACGGTATGTGTTATATTGCATTTAGGAACTTTCGGGTAATTGAACATGTATCAATAATTACGGATTTCTGTAGCTGTATGTATATGTTTGGATGTAGCTGTATTGCATTGATGTACTGGTGGATATTGTGTGGTATGACTCCTGTAGTTGATAGTATAATTGGTATGATGTCAACTTTATCCTGATGCCACATGTCTTTGACTTCCTCAGCCAGTTGGATGTATTTTTCAATTTTTTCTCCTGTTTTCTTTTGTATATTTGTTGTATTGGGTATGGATATTTCGATTAGTTGTGTTAATTTCTTCTTTTTATTGGTGAGTATGATGTCAGGTTTGTTATGTGGCGTTGTTTTATCTGTTATAATGGTTCTGTTCCAGTATAATTTGTATTCGTAAATTCTCCAGTACATTTTGTGGTGTATACTTGTATGTAGGAACGTGTTGTTTTAAAAGTTTATGTTGTAAGGCAAGCTGTTGATGTATTATTTTTGCGACATTGTCATGTCTTCTGGGGTATTCTGTATTTGCTAGTATTGTACATCCGCTTGTGATGTGATCTACTGTTTCTATTTGTTGTTTACAAAGTCTGCATTTATCCGTTGTGGTATTGGGATCTTTAATAATATGCTTGCTGTAATACCTGGTGTTTATTGTTTGATCCTGTATTGCAATCATGAATCCTTCTGTCTCACTGTACATATTGCCTTTTCTTAGCCATGTGTTGGATGCGTCTTGATCGATGTGTGGCTGTGTTAGATGATATGGGTGCTTGCCATGTAGTGTTTTCTTTTTCCAATTTACTTTCTTCATGTCTGTTGATGTTATGTGATCTAAAGGGTTGTAGAAGTGGTTATGAAATTGCAGTGGTGTAGCCGATGTATTTATATGAGTGATTGCCTTGTGTATTTTGCTAGTTTCTGCTCGTTCTATAAAGAATTTTCTTAAATTGTCTACCTGGCCATAATGTAGGTTTTTTATGTCGATAAATCCCCTTCCTCCTTCCTTTCTGCTTAATGTGAATCTTTCTGTTGCTGAATGTATGTGATGTATTCTATATTTGTGGCATTGTGATCGTGTAAGTGTATTGAGTGCTTCTAGGTCTGTGTTGCTCCATTTCACTACTCCAAATGAGTAGGTCAATATTGGTATGGCATAGGTATTTATAGCTTTTGTCTTGTTTCTTGCTGTCAACTCTGTTTTCAGTATTTTTGTTAGTCTTTGTCTATATTTTTCATTTAGTTCTTCTTTGATATTTGTATTATCTATTCCTATTTTTTGTCTGTATCCTAGATATTTATAGGCATCCGTTTTTTCCATCGCTTCTATGCAGTCGCTGTGGTTATCCAATATGTAATCTTCTTGTTTAGTATGTTTTCCCTTGACTATGCTATTTTTCTTACATTTGTCTGTTCCAAAAGCCATACTTATATCATTGCTGAATCCTTCATTTATCTCTAGTAACTGGTTGAGTTGTTGATTTGTTGCTGCCAGTAGTTTTAAATCATCCATGTATAGCAAATGTGTAATTTTGTGTGGGTATGTTCCAGTAATATTGTATCCATAATTTGTATTATTTAGCATGTTGGATAGTGGGTTCAGAGCAAGGCAGAACCAGAAAGGACTTAATGAGTCTCCTTGGTATATTCCACGCTTAATCTGTATTGGCTGTGATGTGATATTATTTGAATTTGTTTGGATATTAAGTGTGGTTTTCCAATTTTTCATTACTATGTTTAGGAACTGTATCAATTTAGGATCTACTTTGTATATTTCCAATATTTGTAGTAACCATGAGTGGGGTACACTATCAAAAGCTTTTTGGTAATCAATGTAAGCGTAGTGTAGCGACCTTTGTTTAGTTTTAGCTTGATATGTCACCTCTGCATCTATTATCAGTTGCTCTTTACATCCTCGTGCTCCTTTGCAACAGCCTTTTTGTTCTTCATTTATAATTTTGTTCTGTGTTGTATGCGTCATTAATTTCTGTGTAATGACTGAAGTTAATATTTTGTATATTGTTGGTAGGCATGTTATGGGGCGATATTTAGCTGGGTTCGCTGTGTCTGCTTGATCTTTAGGTTTCAGATATGTTATTCCGTGTGTAAGTGTATCAGGGACTGTGTATGGGTCTGCAATGTAACTGTTAAATAATTTAGTTAGATGTGAATGTGTTGAGGTGAACTTCTTTAACCAGAAATTTGCTATTTTATCATTTCCAGGGGCTTTCCAATTGTGAGTAGAATTAATTGCTTGGGTGACTTCATGTTGCAAAATTATCACTTCAGGCATTTGTGGTATCATCTTGTACGTGTCTGTTTCTGCTTGTATCCACCGTGCATGCCTGTTATGTTGTACCGGGTTTGACCATATGTTGCTCCAGAAGTGTTCCATGTCTGTTATGTTTGGTGGATTGTTTATTTTAATGTGTGTGTTATCTATTGTCTGTTAAAATTTCTTTTGGTTTGTGTTGAATGTTTGGTTTTGTTTCCTTCTATTTTCACTTTTTTTGTATCTTCTGAGTCGTTTGGCTAATGCTTGTAATTTCTGCTTCTTTTCGTCTAATTGCTCTGTCACTTCTTGTTGTGAGATTTTACCTAACTTTTTTCGGTTTTTTTTCCGAGATTTCATTTCTTATAAATTGTGTTAGCTGTCCGATGTCTTTTCTCAGTTTTTCTATTTTGATCTGTAGCCTGTGTTGCCATGCTGGTTTTGTGGGTTTCTTCTGTGAGTTGGTTGGTTCTGATCGCTGCCTAGTGTGTATATTTAGTGTAGTGAGTGCTCCTATATAAACCAGTAGTTGTAACTCTTCCATAGTTGTGTTTTCATTTATTTTGTTGTGTATGATTGTGTTGATAGTTTTTATTGTTGTTTCGACTTGTGGGTTATTTGGTGATCTATGCAAGAATGTTCTAATGTCTGTATTTGTGTCTTTATATTCTATATATGTTAGCTGAAATTTTTCTTCTCTATCTAACATCTGTGTCACTTTGTGTTCTATTTGTGCTTGTTCTGGTGGCTGTCTTAAGATTTCGTTTTCCTCTGATTGTTTAATTGGTGCATGTTGTTCTTTGTTTGTTTGCTCTGGGATGTTATTATCATCATCATCATCATCATCATCATCATCATCATCATCATCATCATCCCTTTCTCAGACGTTATGTCTGGTTAAAAATGGAAAGTGACGCGGACCTTGATCAAGCGTGACTTCCTTTTAACTGTACGGTATATGTTACATTGCATTTAGGAACTTTCGGGTAATTGAACATGTATCAATAATTACAGATTTCTGTAGTTGTATATATATGTTTGGATGTAGCTGTATTGCGTTGACGTACTGGTGGATATTGTGCGGTACGACTCCTGTAGTTGATAGTATAATTGGTATAATGTCAACTTTATCCTGATGCCACATGTCCTTGAGTTCCTCAGCCAGTTGGATGTATTTTTCAAGATTTTCTCCTGTTATCTTCTGTATATTTGTTGTATTGTGTATGGATATTTTGATTAGTTGTGTCAATTTCTTCTTTTTATTGGTGAGTATGATGTCATTTTTGTTATGTGGTGTTGTTTTATCTGTTATAATGGTTCTGTTCCAGTATAATTTGTATTCGTCATTCTCCAGTACATTCTATGGTGCATACTTGTATGTGGGAACATGTTGTTTTATTAGTTTACGTTGTATGGCAAGTTGTTGATGTATTATTTTTGCTACATTGTCATGTCTTCTGGGGTATTCTGTATTTGCTAGTATTGTACATCCGCTTGTGATGTGATCTACTGTTTCTATTTTTGTTAGCCTTTGTCTATATTTTTCTTTTAGTTCTTCTTTAATATTTGTATTATCTATTCCTATTTTTTGTCTGTATCCTAGATATTTATAGGCATCTGTTTTTTCCATCGCTTCTATGCAGTCACTGTGGTTATCCAATATGTACTCTTCTTGTTTAGTGTGTTTTCCCTTGACTATGCTATTTTTCTTACATTTGTCTGTTCCAAAAGCCATGTTTATATCATTGCTGAATACTTCTGTTATCTTTAGTAACTGGTTGAGTTGTTGATTTGTTGCTGCCAGTAGTTTTAGATCATCCATGTATAGCAAATGTGTTATTTTGTGTTGGTATGTTCCAGCAATATTGTATCCATAATTTGTATTATTTAGCATGTTGGATAGTGGGTTCAGAGCAAGGCAGAACCAGAAAGGACTTAATGATTCTCCTTGGTATATTCCACGCTTAATCTGTATTGGCAGTGATGTGATATTATTTGAATTTGTTTGGATATTAAGTGTGGTTTTCCAATTTTTCATTACTATGTTTAGGAACTGTATCAATTTAGGATCTACTTTGTATATTTCCAATATTTGTAGTAACCATGAGTGGGGTACACTATCAAAAGCTTTTTGATAATCAATGAATGTGTAGTGTAGTGACCTTTGTTTAGTTTTAGCTTGATATGTCACCTCTGCATCTATTATCTGTTGCTCTTTACATCCTCTTGCTCCTTTGTAGCAGCCTTTTTGTTCTTCATTTATAACTTTGTTCTGTGTTGTATGTGTCATTAATTACTGTATAATGACTGAAGTTAATATTTTGTATATTGTTGGTAGGCATGTTATGGGGCGATATTTAGCTGGGTTTGCTGTGTCTGCTTGATCTTTAGGCTTCAGCGAAGTTATTCCTTCTGTAAGTGTATCAGGGACTGTGTATGGGTCTGCAATGTAACTGTTAAATAGTTTAGTTAGATGTGAATGTGTTGAGGTGAACTTCTGTAGCCAGAAATTTGCTATTTTATCTTTTCCACGGGCTTTACAATTGTGCGTAGAATTAATTGCTCGGGTGACTTCATGTTGCAAAATTATCACTTCAGGCATTTGTGGTATCATCTTGTATGCATCTGTCTCTGTTTGTATCCACCGTGCATGTCTGTTATGTTGTACCGGGTTTGACCATATGTTGCTGCAGAAGTGTTCCATGTCTGTTATGTTTGGTGGATTGTCTATTTTAATGTGTGTGTTATCTATTGTTTGGTAAAATTTCTTTTGGTTTGTGTTGAATGTTTGGTTTTGTTTCCTTCTATTTTCACTTTTTTTGTATCTTCTAAGTCATTTGGCCAATGCTTGTAATTTCTGCTTCTTTTCATCTAATTGTTCCATCACTTCTTGTTGTGAGATTTTACCTAACCTTTTTCGTTTTTTGTCTGATATTTCATTTCTTATAAATTGTGTTAGCTGCCCAATGTCTTTTCTTAGTTTTTCTATTCTGATCTGTAGCCTGTGTCGCCATGCTGGTTTTGTGGGTTTCTTCTGTGTTGGTTGGTTCTGATCTCTGCCTAGTGTGTATATTTAGCGTAGTGAGTGCTCCTATATGAACCAGTAGTTGTAACTCTTCCATAGTTGTATTTTCATTTATTTTGTTGTGTATGATTGTGTTGATATTTGTTATTGTTTCGACTTGTGGGTTATTTGGTGGTCTATGCAAGAATGGTCTAATGTCTGTATTTGTGTCTTTGTATTCTATATATGTCAGCTGAAATTTTTCTTTTATATCTAACATGTGTGTCACTTCGTGTTCTATTTGTGCTTGTTCTGATGGCTGTCTTAAGATTTCGTTTTCCTCTGACTGTTTAATTGATGCATGTTGTTCTTTGTTTGTTTGCTCCGGGATGTTTGAGTCCATTACTGTATTTTCTTCTTCTTCTGATTGCACATTATTTTGTTCCGGTATTTGTTGTACTTGTTGTTTGATGTTTTCTAATTCTGACTGGGGTATCCAGTTATTTTTTATTATTACACGGATCTGATCAGCTAGTCGCTGTTCTGTTAAAAATTTTAATTCAGGATATCTGGTAATAAATGTTGTGTATACTTTTGATCTGTATCCAGTTGTGTTGGTTCCTAAGTTTGTTGCTTCGTAATAACAGAACATGAGGTGTCGGTTAACTTCATCTGACCATCTCATCCTCTGTCTTTGTTTTCCTTCTAGATTATTATTATTATTATTTATTATTATAATTATAAAGCAGTTTTGCTACTGAGCACTTTAATTGTACAGGAAACTGACCATTGTTAAAGAAAAATTACAAATGTGGCTAAGTATTAGCCTAACACATGCAGCACAGTGCTTTAGTATCCTGCTAGATACCCTATCAAATCTGTGAGAGTCCTTATTCATCAGGGATTTAATTATTGACTCAGTCTCCCCCTTGTCAGTATCATAGAGATTTATTTCAGACAGAAGTGTTGGAAAGCCATTTGTTAAGTGAGTTATACGAAACCCTATGGAAGCTAAGTTCTTGCTTAATTCACTGGCTACGTTCAGAAAGTGATTGTTAAATACTGCACATATATAGGGTGGCAATTATTGAACTATTTGGAATAAAATCATAACTTCTGAACAGTTTGCATTAGGACAGTCAAACTGTACAGTTGGCTGCGGGGCATGATGGGAATTAGTGCGAGCTGTATGGTTTGGTTTAGCGACAAAGCCCACTTTCATTTGGATGGGTTCATCAGAAAGCAAAACTGGAGCATTTGGGGGACTGAGAATCCACATTTCATGATCTAGAAGTCTCTTCACTCTCAACTGGGGACTGTGGTGTTCAATGTGCACTAACGGATCGGTGCAATATTCCTTGATGGCACGATGACTACCAAACAGTACATCAAGGTTTTGGAAGAGGATTTCATCCCCATTATTCAAAGTGACCCTGATCTTGACAAGATGTGGTTTATGCAAGTTGGAGCTCGACCCCATTGAAGCAGGAGACTGATGTCCGGAAGGAGTACTTTGGGGCCATATTCTGGCTCTGGAGTACACAGAGGCCAATGGGATGGGCCTCAATTGGCCGCCATATTCTCCAGATCTGAACACATTCGACTCCTTTTTGTGGGGCTATATTAAAGACAAGGTGTACAGCAGTAACCCCAAAACCACTGCTTAGCTGAAAACAGCCATTCAGGAAGTCACCGACAGCATCGATGTTCCGACACTTTAGCGGGTCGTGCAGAATTTCGCTATTCGTCTGCACTATATTATTGTCAATGATGGCAAGCATATCGAATATGTCATAACCTAAATCCAAATATCTGTAATGACATTCCCACTTTGAACAAAGTGTGTGCATGCCGTAGTTTGTAACTAATTTACATTTTTTCCCATATAGTTCAATAATTCTCACCCTGTACGTCTGACTTATTAGTAAAAAAAAAGTATTTTTATTACATACTGATTTCATATCCTCACCCTTGTGCAGTTGGCCAGACACTTCCTTCAAGAATGACCACATGGTTTTAATTTTTTCCTGAGAATTAGCTACTCCATTTGTAAACCACACGCCTTCCTAGTGACATTTTTAAGCAACTTACAGTACTCCAGAATGAAATTGTCACTCTGCAGCAGAGTGTGCGCTGATGTGAAACTTCCTGGCAGATTAAAACTGTGTGCCAGACTGAGACTTGAACATGGGACCTTTGCCTTTCATGGGCAAGTACTCTATCATCTGAGCTACCCAAGCACAACTCACGACCCATCCTCACAGCTTTAATTCCTCATCTCTTACCTTCCAAACTTCCTTTCTTCCAGGAGTGCTAATTCTGCAAGGCTCACACGAGAGCTTCTGTGAAGTTTGGAAGCTAGGAGACGAGGTACTGGCAGAATTAAAGCTGTGAGGATAGGTCGTGAGTCATGCTTGGGTAGCTCAGATTGTAGAGCACTTGCACGAGAAAGGCGAAGGTCCCGAGTTCGACTCTAGGTCCGGCAAACAGTTTTAATCTGCCAGGAAGTTTCAACGTACAGTACTATCTGAAATAGACTACTGCAGCTTGATTGTTACTGTCCCTAACTTTTTGATATAATTCCCGCTTTGTTCTACATGATATCCTCATCCCATCAATCAACCATCCAGGTTGCCTGTTAGTGCCAGTATCTCATTTTAAATGTTCTAATGGAAAGTAACTTTCAAAAAGCATGAGAAATGTGTTTAAGAAATCAAATTTATCATCTCTATTGCAGGGGTTCATTACTGTCTGAAAGCCCATTTATCCTTTTCCTAACAGAATGTACCCCTACTAATGAATAATGAACAACGATTTTGTCTATAGTTGTGCTACTGTTCCCCTGCATTCTGATTGGATATAACACAATATGCATCAGATAATATGAATTTAAGAGACCTTCCAACATTTTTTGCTTTGCACAGTCACTTTTAAAATTAATATTAAAGTCACCACACAACCACTAATTTTTGGTACTTTCTAGGAACTGAATGAAGAACTCTCTCTAGCTTGTACAGAAACATCCTGAAATCAGAGTTATTGGACCTATAGATAACTATAGTTAAAAGTGTAATTTCACTAAATTTAACTGCTCCTGCCAAACATTCAGTGAACTGGTCAGTGCAGTGCTTTGATACACAATAAACCCAAAAGCAATACCTTTTATCATGTACATGGCCCCTCACCCACTCTGCAAAGAGCCCACTGAAAAATAGCCAGCAATTCTGTATCCCGGTACAGGAAGCCTCTGAATTGACGCATTGTGTAAGAGGTGTTCTGACATACCAATAATGCCAGAGTCAGTATCAACAAGCAGACAAGAAGTCCATTAACTTTATCTCTAATGGCTCTTATATTTTGATGAACTGTGCTAATTCCTTCATTAATTAGATATCTCACTTTTTTTGAAGGTGGTTCCTGTGCTAGACTTCCCTTAAGCAGTGATACCTATCAGCTGAATTAAATCTAGAAACATCAATTACTACAGAAATTTTTCCACGAGTGAACCTATTCCCCCCCCCCCTCCCCCCCACTACACTGTCACCTATAAGCTTTGTCAACCTCCTTTCCCATACCTACCGAGATGCAGGCTATGCCTACTGAAGTAGGCAAGTAGCACCACTGCAGTGTGAGCCACCAGTGCCTCCTCGAGCACTACGTTAAATATGCCTAACAGCTGTATTAAGACAAGCCCAATCGTGATGCCAGAACTGCCTGATGAGGTGTACATTTAGGACATCAGTTTAAGCAGCTACACTATGTGATCAAAAGTATCTGGACACTCCCAAAAACATACATTTTTCATACTAGGTGCATTGTGCTGCCACTTACTGCCAGGTACTCCATATCAGTGACCTCAGTAGTTACTAGACATCGTGAGAGAGCAGAATGGGGCACTCCTCGGAACTCACGGACTTCGAACATGGTCAGGTTATTGGGTGTAGCTTGTGAGATTTGCACACTTCTAAACATCCCTAGATCCAATTTTCCCAATGTGATAGTGAAGTGGAAACTTTAAGGGACACGTACAGCACAAAAGCATATAGGCTGACCTCATCTGTTGACTGACAAGACTGCTGACAGTTGAAGAGGGTCGTAATGTGTAATAGGCAGAGTCTATCCAGACCATCACACAGGAATTCCACACTCTGCAGAATCCACTGCAAGTATTATGACAGGTGGGAGGTGAGAAAACTTGGATTTCATGGTTGAGTAGCTGCTCATAAGCCACACATCACGCCAGTAAATGCCAAATGATGCCTCGCTTGGTGTAACAAGTGTAAACATTGGCCGACTGAACAGTGGAATAATGTTGTGTGGAGTGAAGAATCACAGTACACAATGTGCCGATCCAATGTCAGTGTGTGGGTATGGTGAATGTGCGCAAACGTCATCTCCCAGCATGTATAGCGCCAACAGTAAAATTCGGAGGTTGTGGTGTTACGGTGTGGTCGTGTTTTTCATGGACGGGGCTAGTACCCCCTGTTGTTTTGCATGGCACTATCACAGCACAGGCCTACACTGATGTTTTAAGCACCTTCTTGCTTCCAACTGACTAAGAGCAATTCAGGAATAGCGATTGCATCTTTCAGCACGATCGTGCACCTGTTCATAATGCATGGCCTGTGGCAGAGTGGTTACACGACAATAACATCCCTGTAACAGACTGGCCTGCACAGATTCCTGACCTGAATCCTATAGAACACCTTTGGGATGTTTTGGAATGCCGACTTCGTGCCAGGCCTCACTGACTGACATCGATATCTCTCCTCAGTGCAGCACTCTGAGAAGAATGGGCTGCCATTCCCCAAGAAACCTTCCAGCACCTGACTGAATGTATGCCAGCAAGAGTGGGAGCTGTCATCAAGGCTAAGGATGGGCCAACACCATATTGAATTACAGCATTACCGATGGAGTGCACCACGAACTTTTCAGTCATTTTCAACTAGGTGTCCAGATAATTTTCGTCACATAGTGTATCTTTTCTAGGTCACCAACTATGTCATACTTCGTGTCCCTATCGAGACTTATTCCCAGCTCCACTCTCAGTAACCTGAGACAACCCTGCACAAGGCTTACAATGGTGGTGACCTGGCACTCACTCCAACACTTCCTTCAACAGGTGGCCCACACTTCTGCAATGACAACTACCTGAACACCAACAGCACCTTCTTCTTTCTATATAAAGTTACAACTGACTTAGGCTTCTTAACTCTTGAGTCTGCTGCATGTTTCCTACACCTACAGCTGCAAGAGACTCCTCTCATCTAAGCTCCGACAGCTGGTCAAATGTGCTGATCATACACCAAGTGAAATTGTTTGAATTACCCTTCTCTTAGCAGCCTTCTCACCACCTTAACAGTTTCCATTCCCCCACCTTCTTCCTCTTCCTCATCCTACCTAGAAGTAAATGATGTAGCATCTGCTTATGTATGTGATCACATCCTAGATTCATACTATGGCAGTTTGCAAGGCACAGAAGTTTCCATTCATTTTCGGGTCACTGCACACTTCTGAGGACAACTCCATACTTGGGATCACAAGGTGTGAAGTTTACTTTAGTGCCCCTGTATTATTGTGGAAGAAATGGCAACATCACTTACAGGCATTTGCGTTTTGCAACTGCCACTGTTGGTCTTCCAAGTGAGGTACAACACAGCACACATCTGCCATGGTCTTTCTTCTTTTAAATATACCAACATTTCTCCAACCTTCTGTTTCTGAATAAGAATTTTTACTAGCTATTTGAAATGGATAGCACAAGACACTTTCATGATATAGCACCTGGAGAGGTCACATACTTGCGTTGACAGCAATGTTTCAGCAGCATCTTAAAATCAAAGAAGTCAGTTGTATGTATTGGAAATACATGAAATGGTGAATAGCTTTAGCTGGCAACAATCTTGTTTAACACTTGTGGAACCAAGGCCTTGCTGACCTTTCTTCATTTCCCCATAAGTGCAAAATTTGTCACAGCTCACAAAGCCGTGCCCACTCACCAAAAACTTGTGCATTATCTATTCAAACTATTCCATGCTAAATGGAGAAGACATCAACACATGGCACTTTGAACTCTATGGGGAATCACTGCTTGGCATGAAAACCCTGTTCAATTACTAATGAATGTTTGAAACACTTTCTCTGTGATTTGATGCAGTCAGTCTTGGGACATGCAACATTGTACCAAGAACACAACAGCACTGACAATACAGAAAAGCAAAGGCACTTTGGACTTTTCCATTACCATTCTTCAAATGTAACCAATCTCTATTTCCTGCCAAAAGAAATCATTAGAATCAACAATTCTCATTGGCTAGCATACACTGCCACCCAATTGGCTACAATCAATATCAACACATAATGCTGTAAACTAGTTTACTTCTGCATATTCCCATTCACTAATGATGTATGGAATCATTTCCTGGGAACATTCAAGTTACATGGATAGTATACTCAGAATACAAACGTATATTTATGAATTCTGGTGTGACCTCTAAAAGAAAAAAAAGGGGGGGATATTTTTACTACTTTGCAATACATATATTCACAAATGTCCTTTGTTGTTACCAGTATTTTTCTTTTCACAGAAAATAGTGAGAAACAAGAACACAACACTAGGACAAAAAACAACATCTACAAAGACTCAAGCCATAGGCATCCGCAAAGTGGAGACAAGAAGAGGCACTTGCCACTGACACCGCCCCTCCTGCTCTAATGTAACCATTCTTACATAAAGCTTTCCTCGTATGGCGAAAGGTAAATGCTTTGGTACAAGGAGGAACAGTCAGATGCGAGAGAGAGAAAGAGAGAGAGAGAGAGAGAGAGAGAGAGAGAGAGAGAGAGAGAGAGAGAACCTGCATTCAAATTAAACTTACATTCTTCTACTAAGAAAACATATAGCTATGAGAAAAGAATTACTAAGCTCCACCAATGCATGACACTATGGCCTGTCATATAGTTACAGGTGAGACAAATTGTCTGATGTACGGTTTACATATAATATTAAATTGCAGTACGTGGTGCAACAAAGTACATCCTATTTAAGCCAAACTACAACATGAAAAAGTACAAACACTCACGATAAACTCAAACAGACTTTTAAAAAAGTTCTAGTCAATTGAGAACAGTCCCCTGTTGTTCATCAGTGTGTGTGTGTGTTTTTTTGCCGAAAGCCTACTTATTTAACAGTCTTTTTGTCATGTCTATCTGCAACTCAACATCTCTGCTATCTGTTAAACAGCAGTAGGCAGTTAATAGTCTGTAGTGACTTAAGTGTAGATTTTCTAAAGGATTCTGAAAGAAAAAAATATCTGGAAATCTTATTTGGATCCTACAATTTGATATCAGTAATTAACTTTCCAAATTGGGTGGACAAAGACAGTAGGACCCTAATAGCTGTTTTCTTTGATGAAGCTCAAACCAAGAAAGTAACTGTTTACCCATTAACAAATATTCTCTCTGATCATAAAGGAAATTAAGATAATCAACACCGAAGCAATTTTGGGTGGGACATTTGTACTAGAATTTGTGCGTTTTATATTTAGGAATCATAAGTTATTTGAAGTCAAGTTACTGTTTTAAGCAACAAAATGAGTTAATTCTAACAAATACAGCGTTCAGAATACGTACTGAACTGTCTGCAATATAATAAAGAAAAGCAATGATACAGGTGGTGTTCTAGGTGCGCAGTCCGGAACCGCGCGACTGCTACGGTCACAGGTTCGAATCCTGCCTCGGGCATGGATGTGTGTGACGTCCTTAGGTTAGTTAGGTTTAAGTAGTTCTAAGTTCTAGGGGACTGATGACCACAGTAGTTAAGTCCCATAGTGCTCAGAGCCATTTGAACCATTTGATACAGGTGGGATGGGAAACTGACACGGAACTTAACAAATCTAACATCAAAATAATAATTCTCCTCTGTTAGTGGCCACAATTCAGCCAAGCCACATTTAAATGAAACTTAAATTCTTCTATTAAAGAAACATGTAGCTATGAGAAAGGAATTACTACATTGCACCAATGCATGACACTATGCAAGATCTGTCATACGGTTACAGGTGAGACAAATTGATGTATGATTTACATAGAATATTGAATTGCAGTATGTAACGCAACTAAATGCATACTATTTGAACTAAACTACTGCATAGAAAAGCACAAACACTCACACTGAAATCAAACAGCCTTTTAAAAAATTTCTAGTCAAATGAGAACTGTTCATCAATGTTGGAATACACAACTTTCTCTTCACAACAGACCTACCTTCAATAGACTCACCCTTCACTACAGGTGAAATCCAAAATTTGCCACTTTCTTCCATTTAAAGGAATGTTACACTTTTATTACCTACATACTCCACTTTTGCCATGTATGACTGAATCACAAGAAATATTGTCCGCATCACTAGAAGAACAGCTTCAACAAAATCTGCAACAATGATGTTCAACTGACCACTTCATTGTTGTTTTAATCCTGGTGAAGTAACAACAGACCGGAACTCTGATTTTGCTGTTGCCCAAACTTTAAGCAGACCTTCTTTGACACAAGAAAACTAATGTAATGACTGCAGCTTGGGTACAGGACTGACTCCAGACAATCCTTGTTCCAGCATTTCAACATTTTCTGCAGTTTTTTCCTTGGGGACATAAGTCACTCCACACAAACACCATTGAATGACGGGATTGTTCCAGGGTATAGATGGACTCCTGAATGGACGCTACCAAAAGATGGTGAGGCTAGCACTGGTCAATAGTTTGAAGGCTGCTCAAGGAGTCAGTACACAGGAGAAGTGACTCTCCAGGTCATGAGCGGACATGCGCAAGAGCACAAGATATGGTCGCCAGCTCTGCAGTGAAAACACTGCAGCCATGTGGCAAGGAGTGCTGTTCAATATGTCCTCCATGAACATATGCAAAGCCTGTGTGACAACCAACCACAAAGCCATCGGTGCAAACCACTTCATGGCCCCGGTACATCTCGAGAATCGAGAGGAAGTGATAGCAGAGAGCCACAGAGTTAACGGAGTCCTTAGGGCCATGTGAAAGGTCCAGAAGAACCTGCGGCCTAGGTGCACACCATGGAGGAGTACATGAATGGACCCCGAGGAGAGGTGGTAACGGGAAGGACTTCAGTTCAGACAGAAGGGACCAGACGGGAACTGCAATTGTAGCCCTGACCTGGGCCAATGCCGGAGATGAACCCCCGTGGTTGGGAAAAGGAGATGGTAATTTGGATGCGCAGGAGAACTATGCGCAGGAGAACTGGTGAGCAGTTGAGCACCCCTAACCTTCAATGGAGGGACTCCGGCCTCCACCAGGACACTGGTCACCGAACTCGTTCTAAAAGCTCCCGTCGCTAGGCGAACACCACAGTGGTGTACTGGGTCAAGTAAACACAACACTGAGGGCACCGCTGAACCGAAAAGCAGACTCCATAAGTCAAGGTGGGACTGAACAAGGGCTCTGTAGATCTGCAGCAGCGTAGAGCAATCTGCACCCCAGTTGGTGTTGGTCAAGCAGCAGAGGGCACTTAGGTGCTGCCAGCACTCTCGCTTAAGCTGACGAATGTGAGGTAGCCAAGTCACTTGGGCATTGAAAACCAGTCCTAAGAATCGATATGTCTCCACTACAGTGAGTGGATCGTCATTAAGGTAAAGTTCTGGTTCTGGATGAACGGTATAACACCGACAGAAATGCACGACACAAGACTTCATGGCTGAAAACTGGAAGCCGTGGGCTAGAGCCCATGACTGCACCTTGTTAATGATTCCCTGTAGGCACTGCTCAGCAACACCAGTACGGGAGGAGCAGTACAAAATGTAGAAGTCATCCGCATAGAGACAAGGTGAGACCGACGGCCCTACAGCAACAGTCAGACCATTAATAGCCAGTAAAAATAGAGACACTCAATACCGAGGCCTGTGAAATGCCATTCTCCTGAATACAAGGGGGAACTATGGGAGGCACCAACTTTGACACGGAATGTACAGAGTGACAGGAAGTTTTGGATAAAAATTGAGAGCAGGCCCCGGAGAACTGACTCGTACAATGTGGCATGGATATAATGTCACCAGGTCATGTCATATGGATGTTGGCATTTGGAAAAAGACTATTCAGATGGCAGAGTCGAGGGACACAAGATTATCAGTGGCAGAGCAACCCTGGTGGAAGCCACCCTGATGTGGAGCCAGTAGGCCACATGACTCAAGGACCCAACCCAACCGCCAACACACCATACGTTCCAGCAGCTTGCAAAGAAAGTTGGTGAGGTTGATGGGCTGGTAGCTATCCACAACAAGCAGGTTTTGACTGAGTTTGAACACTGGAATGATTGTGCTCTCCCGCCATTGCGATGGAAAGACACCATCGCACCAGACCCGGTTGAAGATGACTAGGAGATGTCGCTTGTAGTCAGATGAGAGATGTTTAATCATCTGACTGTGGATCCGATCCATTCCGGGAGCTGTGTCGGGGCAGTGTGCAAGAGCGCTGAGGAGCCCCTACTCTGTAAATGGGGTGTTACAGGGTTCACTGTGACATGTAGTGAACAAGAGGACTTCCCTTTCCATCCACCATTTGAGGATGCGAAAGGCTGGAGGGTAGTTCTCCGACACAGAGGCTCAAGCATAGTGCTCGGCAAACACGTTTGCATCAGTAGATAACACGCCATGTATGTTAACACCGGTAACACCTGTTGGGGCTTGGTACCCAAAAAGACATTTGATCTTCATCCAGACTTGGGAAGGTGACGTATGACACCCAATGGTAGACACGCACCTCACCCTACACTCCTGCTTCTGTCATTTTGTAAGCTGACGAACGACGGCACGGAGCTGCTAAAAGGCTATTAGGTGCTCTAGAGAAGTGTGCCACTTGTGTTGCTGTAGAGCTCACTAACGCTCTTTAATTGCCTCAGCGACTTCCGGCGACCACCAAGGGATTGTCTTTCACCGAGGGCACCCCAGAGAACGAGGGATCATGTTTTCCACCACAGAAATTATCGTTGTAGTGACCTGCTCAACGACAACATCGATGGCACCACATGGGGTAGATTCATTGGTGACAGCAGATTGAAGGCTTCCCAGTCTGCCTTATTTTAAAGCCCATCTGGGTAGGCATCCATGGGCATGACACCGAGGGAGTGACAGGAAGATGGGGAAGTGGTCACTACCCCACAGATCGTCATTTGCTTCTCCATGGGAGAAGGCCATAACTGCAAACCGAGCTATCAATGGCCGAATATGTGCCATGTGCCACACTGAAATGTGTGTCAGCACTTGTATGTAAGAGGCAGAGGTCAAGTTGTGACAGTAAATTTTCAACCTCCCTACCTCGGCCAGTAAGCATGACGTCACCCCACAAGGGGTTATGCGCATTACAATCTCCCACAAGTAGGAAAGTTTTAAGGAGTTGATCAATCAGTGCAGCCAATATGTTCAGCGGTACTGCACCATATGGAGGAAGATATACATTGCAGACAGTTATGTCCTGTGTCATCCTTATCCTGACAGATACAGCTTCAAGAGGGGTTTGAAGGGGCACAGGTTCACTACATACCGAGTTCAGGACATAGACGCAATCTTCACCTGACACATTATTATAGTTGCTACAGTTCCTGTAATATCCCTTACAGCCGCAGAGGGCAGGGGTCCGCATTGCCGGGAACCAGGTTTCCTGGAGGGCAATGCAGAAAGCAGATGTAAAGCTTAACAGTTGCTGTTGCTCAACCAGGTGGTGGAAAAAACCGCCGCAGTTCCACTGGAGGATGACGTGATCGTGAGACTGGGAAGGCATGAAACACTCAATGAGGCAGTCTACGCCTCAGGGTCATCTGCTACCACCAGATGAGTACCTGTGCGATCGACATACATTGTGTGTATGGGTCCTGTGAGGTCTAGGTCTTCAGCGAGCAAGGTCTAGGTCCTCAACAGATGCCAGAGTGTCCATCTCATCCTCAGACACAGAGCTTGTAGGTAGTGGTGGTGTGGGTGGCACCGCAGTGCCTTGGTTCTTGGGGGTCTTCTCCTTTTTAGGTTTCTCTCTCTGCTCTGTAAGTTTGTCCGGCTGGGAGGGCTTCACTGATTCAGTCTCAGGACTGAGGAGGACCGTGAAGCCGTATGACCTGTGGTTGCTTCAGCCACTGGCAGGTGTCAGCTTTGCCAATGGTAGGAACCTGGGAAGTGAGTCAGTCAAGGGATCCCTTCCTGGCGACCGGAGCTGAAGGAAACTTGCACTTCTCCAGCTGAGAAGTGGGGACTGACGTCCCCGATGGTTGACGGGGGGGGGGGGGGGGGGGGGGGGGGGGGGTTGCTCCTGAAGTAGGTTGTACAGGAGCAGCAGGTATGGAAGTGCGCCCCTCCATCAGGGGGGCAGGTGTAGCCTTCCGCCTCCGAGAGCCAAATGCATGTGGCAGAATGGAAGCTGGTAGAACCATTGTCACAGAAGAAGTGTAGGTTGACATCATATGCACAGGATGTAGCCTCTCATATTTTCTCTTAGTCTCAGTTTAGGTCAGTCAGTCCAGGGTCTTGTATTTCACTATTTTTCTTTCTTTCTGGAGAATCCTGCATTTTGACGAAAAAGACAAATGGTGTTTTTTGCAGTTGACACAGATGGGAGGCAGGGCACAGGGAGTATTGGGATGTGAAGGACGTCCACAATCCCAACAGGTGACACTCGAAGTTCAGCGGGAAGACCATATGGCCGAACTTCCAGCACTTAAAGCACCGTGTCCGGAAAGGGATATATGGCTTTACATCACAGCAGTAGAACATCACCTTGACCTTCTCGGGTAATGTGTCACCCTCAAAGGCCAAGATGAAGGTACCAGTGGCAACCTGATTATCCCTCGGACCTTGATGGACGCACCGAATGAAACTGAAATCTCACCATTTTACATTGGCATGCAGCTCATTGTCAGACTGCAAAAGAAGGTCCCTGTGAAATTTGATACTCTGGACCATATTTAAGCTTTTATGGGACGTAAAGGAAACAGAAACATCCTCCAGCTTGTCACAGGTGAGTAGTGCCCATGACTGGGCAGAGGATGCCGTTTTGATGGTTTCATTGACAGGCAAGATTCCCCATCAACTCTCATACATACAAGCTACTGGGGTGAATAAGCTTTGCTGCCATCCTTAGCCTGGCGTTCCTCCCATGGCGTAGCCAGAGGGGGGATGATTTGGGGTCAAATTTCTTAGCACTGAAGTTAGAACTTGAACGCTTAGAGACTGCTCATGTTTGACCACCAGCAAGAGATGACGTAATATGCCTCAAGGCGTTGTGATCTGCCCTGATGCGACCCACTCCGACCAGGTGCCCTCCCCATGGGTGCCACCAAGCCGCAGCAAAGGCCACCTGGCAGGATGGTCATTGCCAGGTGTCCCGATGCCCCAGGGTGACGGGCATCTACTCCTTGGCAAATGTGCAGAGTTAACGGCGCAGGCATCAGCAGAGCGATATCTGTGTGGTCAGGGGGCTACAACCAACAGGGTACATGGTGGCCCCACCACAACAGACTGGCTACTGTGCTGGATATCAGGCGCAAACAAGCTACGAAGTCCATTATTGTAGACAGCGCAGAACGCGATACCCCACAGAGGATGGAGGAAAATGCCAGGATGGTTCCTTTCAAAGGGCACGGCTGACTTCCTTCCCCATCCTTCCCTAATCCGATGAGACCGATGACCTCACTGTCTAGTCTCCTTCCCCAAAACAACCCAACCCACACGGGGTGAAATTTATAACGTACCAAAAAAATTCAAACATAAAATTTAATATCTTCCATGATAAAGTCATATTAGTATTTGAAAATAGCTTTGCACATTAGCTTATCAGAAAGGACATTATACAAACATGAAAAAAAAAGTATCACTACAGGGATTAAAGTGTCTTGTGAAAGGAAAGGGGAAATGTATCTGTTGGTAAGAACAAGTAGACATCCTGCAGTAGTTGCACACTACAAAACTTGCTCAAAATTAATCCTGCAGTAGTTGCACACTACAAAACCTGCTCAAAATTACTAAGATGAGTTATTAAAAATCTAGGAACATGCAAATATTGTGGGATATCAGTTATTCCAACAACAGACTTAAGGCTATGTGGAATGTAGCGAAATGCTAACAGGCCACAGAACAGGATAACAGTTCTACTGAACTGAATGGAAGGGCTATAAATGGCGAGTCACTGATAGCAAATATATTTAATAATAGATTACATTAGATTAATACTTGTTCCATAGATCATGAATACGACACTTCGTAATGATGTGGGACGTGTCAGGTTAATAAAAGATGTCTTTACAAGATATTACATTACACAAAATATTACATGACACTAATGTTTAAGTTTTTTTTTCCCCTTAATTTATATCTAAAAATTCAGCAAATGAATAGAAGGAGTTGTCATCTAGAAATTCTTTTAATTTATTTTTAAATGTTAGTTGGCTATCTGTCAGGCTTTTGATGCTGTTTGGTAGGTGACCAAAGACTTTTGTGGCAGCATAATTGATCCCTTTCTGTGCCAAAGTCAGATTTAACCCTGCATAGTGAAGATCATCCTTTCTCCTGGTGTTATAGCTATGCACACTGCAATTACTTTTGTACTGGGTTGGATTATTAACAACAAATTTCATAAGTGAATATATATACTGTGAGGATCCCTAGACCCTTAAATAGATGTCTGCAGGATGACCGTGGGTGGGCTCCAGCAATTATTTTGATTACACGTTTTTGAGCAATGAATACTTTCCTACTCAATGATGGATTACCCCAGAATATGATGCCATACAAAAGCAGTGAATGAAAGTAGGCACAGTAAGCTAATTTACTGAGATTCTTATCACCAAAATTTGCAATAACCCTAATAGCATACGTAGCTGAACTCAGACGTTTCAGCAGACAATCAATGTGTTGCTTCCAGTTTAACCTCTCATCAATGGACACACCTAAAAATTTTGAAAATTTTACCTTAGCTACAGACTTCTGTTCAAAGTCTACATTTATTACTGGAGTTGTGCCATTTACTGTACGGAACTGTATATACTGCGTTTTATCAAAATTTAAAGAGAGTCCATTTGCTAAGAACCACTGAATAATTTTGTGAAAAACATCATTTACAATTACATCACTTAGTTCATGGTTTTTGGATGTTACTATTATACTTGTATCATCAGCAAAAAGAACTAACTTTGCATCTTCATAAATGTGGAATGGTAAGTCATTAATGTATATCAAGAACAGTAAAGGACCTAAGACCGAACCCTGTGGGACCCCGTACTTGATAGCCCCCCAGTTTGAGGAATCAGCTGATGTTTTAACATTACATGAACCACTTATTTCAACTTTCTGCATTCATCCAGTTGAGTATGAATTAAACCATTTGTGCACTGCCCCCCCTCAAACCATAATGATTTAGCTTATCTAAAAGAATTCCATGATTTACACAATCAAAGGCCTTTGAGAGATCACAAAAAATACCAATGGGTGATGTCCGGTTATTCAGAGCATTTAATATTTGATCAGTGAAAGTGTATATAGCATTTTCTGTTGAAAAGCCTTTCTGAAAACCAAACTGACATTTTGTTAGTACTTTATTTTTACAAATATGGGAGGCTACTCTTGAATACATTACTTTCTCAAAAATTTTTGAGAGAGCTGTCAGAAGAGAGATTGGGTGGTAGTTGTTGACATCCGTATCCCACTTTTTATGCAATGGTTTTACAATGGCATATTTCAGTCTATCGGGGAAAACACCCTGCTCCAAGAGCTATTACATATGAGGCTGAGAATCCTACTTATCTGTGGGGAACAAGCTAAGTACCTTGCTGGAAATGCCATCAATTCCATAAGAGCTTTTACTTTTCAGTGAGTTTATTATTTTACTGATTTCAGAGGGAGAGGTTGGTGGAATTACAGTTGTTTCAAACCACACAGGTATGGCCTCTTCTATTAGTAGCCTTGCCTCTTCTAGTGAAGATCTAGACCCTATTTTCTCCACAACATTTAAAAAATGATTATTGAAAATATTTTCAATTTCTGATTGTTTGTTAGTGCACTTGTCATTCAGTTTTATGGCACTAAAGTCTTCCTGTGCTCTTGGTTGCCCTGTTTCCCTTTCAATAATATTCCAAATTGCTTTAATTTTATTACCAGAGTTACTGATCTCAGACATGATACACATGCCTCTGGACTTTTTAATAACTTTTATTAGTACCGCACAATAGTTTTTATAATATTGATCAATTTCGGGGTCAGTACTCCCTCTTGCTGTTAGATACAGTTCTCTTTTACGGTTGCAAGATATTCTTATTCCTTTAGTTAGCCATGATTTTTATATGTTTTCTTGGAATCATGTTTAATTATTTTCTTGGGAAAACAATTTTCAAATACCCTTAAAAATGTATCGTGAAATAAGTTATATTTGAAGTTTGCATCAGGTTCCTTATACACTTCATCCCAGTCTAGTTGCTGTAGGCTTTCCCTAAAGTTCGCAATATTTATATTGTTAATTGAACGCACTGCTTTGAAAGTCTGATTTGATATACTGCATGGAGCTATGTCATGTACTGTAACTAGCTGTGCACCATGATCTGAAAGACCATTCTCAACAGGATAAGTATTTATGTCCTTAAACTTATCTTGGTCTATAAAAAAGTTATCTATCAATGTACTGCTGTTCTTTGTTATCCGAGTAGGAAAATCAATGACGGAGCTCAAATTGAAAGAACTGAGTAATACTACAAGGTCATTCTTCCTATTACACTCTTTCAGGGAATCAACACTGAAATCCCAACAAATGATAATTTGCTTCCCCCTGCCTGACAGAGCACAACAAAGCATCCAAGTTTTCTAGAAATAGCTGGAAATTCCCTGAGGGGGACCTATACTCTGTTACAATTATGAAAGTGCCATCATTTAGTTTAAGTTCAGTGGCACATGCTTCCATATGTTGCTCTACACAAAATTTTTTAGTTTCTAAATTTTTTACACTGTGGAAGCTTTTGACATATATGGCAACTCCTCCTCTCATCATATTATCTCTACTTACATGTGCAGCTAATTTGTACCCATTGATGCTAACCTTTTGCATATCAGTGACAATGTGATGCTCAGACAGGCATAGTACATCTATTACATTTTCAGTTTCTATATCTTCTAAACAAAGCAGAAGCTCATCAATTTTATTCTTCAATCCCCCAATATTTTGATGAAATATACTAACATTATTTTTCACCTTACTTTTGTGAGTATCTTGAACTTTTTTAACATCTTTAGTACTTGCCTGGCTGAGTTTCCCACTGGACACTGATCTTACACTAAAAAAGAGTTTCCACCATGAGATGTAGTTCCTCCCCCCTTTAAATTTCCTGCTATCAGCCCAGCCAGTTTACCCTTCCCTTTCTTGTTGAGGTGTAGGCCATGTCTAGTATAGTCCCACCTACAGAGTGAATCAACAGGAACCACACCAATGTGTGACCCCGCACCAGATCCAAGTAGCCGTTCCAACTCGAAATTAACTCTCCTGACAGAAGAGCTCAAATGAGGTCGGTCGTGGCACTCCAGAACCGACACAAACCCAACACTGGTATGACTCGATGTTGATGCAATCTTTGCCAGGTCACACACTATGCTGTACCCCGGATCTCAGTCAATACTGTTGCCCGGCCCACCCACAATAACCACGGTATCTTCCTTAATAAAGCCTCTACATAGTGAACCTAAATCCTCTGTAACCTGCCTCAGTCCAGCACTAGGTTTGAAAAAACTTGTGACCTGGTATTCTGACCCTAATTCATCCTGCAGAAGTTGGCCCACACCCCTAGCATGCAAACTACCTAGCAACAAGACTTTCTTTCTCTTTGCAGACTTCCCTACATTCTTATTCAATTTGCTGCTGAAAGCTTGTTGAGACCTGTCTACATCTACTTCTGTGAGAGGCTCATCAGTTTCTGACTGAGGCAACAGGTCAAACCTATTTTGTACATTAATATCAAAGCTGTCAGAAGAATTTCTTTGCCTGTTCCTTATGCCTGTTGCCACTTGCCACCCGTTTACCCTTCTCCCCCCTTAACCTGCCCAGTTCTCGCCTAGCCTCATCTAACTCAGCCTGAAGGGCAGCAATTTTCCCCTCTTGTTCCACAATCTTTCTATCTCTACTGCATACCCTACAGAACCACTGATTAGTCCCGCTCATTTTCCCAATTCCCACGCCACTACAGTTGCCCCAATGAAAAAAGTTACTACATCCATCACACCAGACCCCGGAGCTAACGATTCTATGGCATGTCAGGCACTTTACACTCATGGTACAAATCGATTTTAGTCAGAAATATAGTAGAAAGTAAAGAGAAAACTCACAGCATTCTGTTGAAAAAGCAACTCTCATAAAATTCAATTATATGAATGTATCACCAACTTCTCCTTATGAAATTATACATTCACTCAAAAATAAAAGCACATCTGGGTTTGATGGTGTTTTCAATAGAGTGCTAAAGATTTTTTTCCATATAGTACGTCTTGTCTTATCCAAAATATGTATTACATCACTAACTTGGGGCATTTTTCCAGAGAGACTGAAATATGCTATTATCAAACCCCTCCAAGAAAGGTGACAGGAGTGAGGGATCTAAGAAGAGTTGCCCTACTGAGAATGCCATTAACAAGTTCACCCACCACATTTTACATTCACTAAATAAAATAGAACTGGCTGCTATTTTCTGTGACCTATACGAGGCATTTGACTATACGAATGACACAGTATTCTCCTAGTTAACTAACGTTTTGTGGGGTTGATGGTACAGCCAATTAATGAATAATGTCATACTTAACCAAACGTATGCAGCGAGTTGTACTTGGTAACTGAACTAACACAATATGGGGATGTAATTCTGACTGCGGAGAAATCAGGTATGCCCCCCCCCCCCCCAAATGCTCAATCTTAGGTCCACTATTGTTCCTCATGTGTAAATGACATCACATTTACTATACAGCAATTGGAATAGCTGCTCCCCCCCCCCCCCCCCCCCCCCCACCCAGGTGATGCTAGTATTGAAATCAATTCATGCACACATACAGAAACAAAAGCAGTGTTCTCAAAAGTATCAACAGCTGTTTTCCTGCAACTGCTCTCACCCTCAATTTTAAAAACACATCAACTAAAGTTCTGCACATCTAGAGATTCTACACCAATAATACGTGAAACACATGGTAATAATAAATGAAACACATGGTGAGGAAAAAATACAGTGGAAAATTCAAAATTCTTAAGTTTCCACACTGATGAAAATTTGAACAGGAGAAAGCAAATTTTGGAACTCTTAACACAAATTAGTTCAGCCACTTTTGCACTTTGAATCACACTGCAAATCTTGGGGGAGTGAGAAATCAGTAAACTAACGTGTTTTACATACTTTCATTCAGTAATGTCACACGAAAGTCTTCACAAGTCAAAATGTATGTGTGGTGCTCACCCATGATCATGCTGTCAACATCTGTTTAAGGAGTTGGGCATTTTGACTGCTGCTTCAGGGTGTATTTATTCACCTATTAAGTTTCTAGTATATAGTCCACTGCAGTTCAAAAGGAACAGCGACATACATAATTACAGCAACAGAACGAGAAATGACATTCATTATCCTACATTCAGGTAGTCTTTAGCACAAAAGAGGTGCACAATGCTACAACTAAAATTTTTGATCACTTAAGCCAGACAGACAGCAAAGTAAATTTTGAAAACAAACTGAAAAGGTCTCTCCTTGACAACTCCTTGTATTCCACAGAAGAATTTCTATTACTGTAATGTATAAAAGGTGGCGGGTAGGAATTACGCCTACTAATTCTGATCTGTATATATAACGAAACAAATCTTACAAATGTTCAGCACATATCCATATTTACAAAATAATATGCGATGTGAATGTAAAGTGACCCATGCCATATCATTAAGATATATCATAGAAAATAAACCATGGAACACAAAACTAACCAGCCACCTAACTACTCCAGTGGGATAAGAACTTTTCTGCCTTAGATGTGTCAAACAGATGTGTGATGATTTCCAACTGCTAACACAAAGGAACACATCTTTTCAAAATAACTTCAGTCACCCTCTAGTTTAAGTATAAATGACTTTTAGGCATGAAATTAAAAGTCATAGAGAACGTAATGTCAAGAAGTTATTAAATGCTTCCTAGTTGCTCATGTATGGCTTCTGAGACACAAACAGCTTACATATGGTAAAAGCTGAGGTCTAAATAACATGCAACAACTTTCTGCTGGAGCCACCCTACAAACACACATTCGTGGCCGGACATGGTACTGTTTTTTCCCTTTCTTCGTGTATCACCTAGCACAAAGTTTTAAAGGGTGCCATGTAATTAAGAAGTTGAATATTAATTTTATTTGTACTGCCCATGGTAAGTTTCAAAACAATAACAACGATGTAACGGCACTCAAATATCTGATCTAAATACTTTTACAATTAAGTACCACTTTATTTAGATGTTGTTCCCAAATGTGAAACTTCAAAACAGGTATGGGCATCTAAAAAAACATGTAAACATCTCGAATTTAGAAATAATATCGCTCTTGGTTGGTCTTTCCATTACAGTAGGAAATATACTCCAAGTACGCACGCCCATACAAATGTGATAAACAACTTACATAATTACGGAAATAACACGTGTTTCCCTCAAACAAGAAGTCATGCAGACGAACAACTTACTATCACACCTCATTTAATAAAAACTTGTTACTTTTGACACTTGAAAACTAGAATCACAACATCACTTCGGATATGCCGCCTAAAGTGTTATCGCGAACTGCTGCCAACTGTAGTCTACAATACGAACTTCATTTAGCTCTCCTATTTAAATTCCGAAGCGTCTCATTATCTCTGTAAATGTAAATATTATTTCATATTGTGGGGACGAACCGTATACAATAAGTGTACGAATATGGAAAAGCAGTATTCCCAAAGAATACGTCATAGCACCTGTAACAGAAATCAATTTATAAACTATTTATTTTATTTTTGTTTTACGAAAATTTTGATAACTTGCTCTATTAAATTTCATTATCGTATGTTTCGCGCAAACAGGACCAAAAACATCCGCATTTAGGAACTATATTAGCTTTTAGTGGTAGTCGGATGCGTCCTTGATGAAGGACTTATCCTGGCTTTTTCCTGAAGTGAATTAAAAACCTAAAACTCATGATGTCCAGAAAGACATGAGCCTCAATTCTCCGAAATCTGAAGCCAGTGTTTCAACAAATGAACTACCTCACTAGTTTACACCTAAGTTTTAACTGGAACAAGTTATCTGTGTTACATGAAAAATAATTGCAACTGTTCATATTGTCCCTCAACGCTTTTCACTCCACACACCATTGCAAATGTTTCTAGGACCACGACTATGCTGACAAGCCTCTGTTATCTGTTTGTCTTCCCATCTCTCTGTGTGAGAAACTGAGTCAGGATCTCCTCATGATGAATGAGGTGTTTAATTCAGAACAATCGTTAGACATCCGGCATTATCAAATGGTGCTGAGCACTATGGCACTTAACTCCTGAGGTCATTAGTCCTCTAGAACCTAGAACTACTTAAACCTAACTAACCTAAGGACATCACACACATCCATGCCCGACGCAGGATTCAAACCTGCGACCGTAGCGGTCGCGCGGTTCCAGACTGAAGCGCCTAGAACCGCTCGTTCTAGCGACCGGCCCGGCATTATCCACTAGCGATCTTGGGTGTGTGGTTTTCCAGCAAAAAGCATTACATTGTTACCATATGTAATACGATATACTATAACATGGCAGATGTTGTCACTTTTTTATTAATCCCTACTCTGAGTGCTGCTATACTGAAAGAAGACTTTATCTGGAATTGCAATTCATTTAATTGTCATGTTACATGCTGCACCCATAAGTGGGCTTATCATACATCCGGGATTTGCTCGGGAGTCCTGGTTTTTTTAGTGCTGCTCGGGGTAACGTCCAGGAATGCAAAAATGTCCGCTGTTTGAGAAATTTATTACTGCCGAGGATTTTTTAAAAATCTTAGACCCATATGTTCTACAAGACATAGCTGGACATTCTCTTAAGGCCGTGCCTCTCTCGGCAAATCTTTGAGCTGATGTCGATTTACGAACTGAAATTACCCAGTTAGACGAAGAAGAGAGTGTACAAGCTCTTAATGAAATTATAAAATATTCCACAAATACTTATGTCCTATTCGATAAACGTAAATTGTTGTTCAAGTTATGAAAAAGTAATAGATACTACTGAATAGGAAAAATTATAAAGTAGCTGAGTTTGTAATGACTTTGCTTGGGACATTTGCTCCAGCTGAAAGATTTTTTTTTTCTCAATTATAGGGAACATTTGTTCTGAGAAAAGGCGTAGCTGCCAGTATATGCTGTTAAAGATCCCCTAAATGTTAAAATTAATTCAAACCTTTCTTGTAGTGAATTTTGCGAGCTAATTAAAACAAAAACAAACTATTTCTGAAAGAACTTATGCCTAGAGAAAAATATAAATGAACAAATAAATTGTGATATTCTGGCAAACTGTTACGACTTTCAACTAACCCAATTTCAAAAATAAGTTCTGAGTTGGACTCAAAAAGTATGGTAATATGTCCTGGGTCAGACCCAAAAGATATGATTAGCCTACCGGTGCAATATATTTAATGACGTGAAGGACTTGTCTGCTGATAGTTTATATATTAATTTAGACAAGCATAAGAATTGAGTTTAATAATAATAGTACACACCGCTACCAGTATCAATTTTCTTCCACTACACAAACAGCAGATTTCTAAATAACAAATTTTCCTCAATAAAAGGTTCTGCAGACTCTTTCCAAATCCATTTTTGTTATTTGTCAAGCATTTGATGTCCTCAAATAAGGTACGTGTGACACAGTAACATGTTTTAAAGTTAATCTGCATGAATTTGTTGCAATAATATGGAACAAATCATTTTCACTGGTTACAAATACACGATTTGTTTGAGTACGGTAACATGCTGTCCATTTCCAAGCTTAATTTAATAAGGATAAGCTAGTTATTCTTTTATACAAGGTACTCATTTGACTAGCAATATAGTTAAAACTGGAGTTTTCTTTTCTTGCCGTGCAGGCTATGAATTTTAAATTAAATATTCGTGTATACAGGAGGTTATCTAGGAGAAATGATCTTAGGCTAGATTTAAAATTAACTTTGCCGCTGCCATGCATTTTGTTGCCTGGGCAATTGGTCAAAGACTCCTGTGGCTGACAGCTTTAGTAACAAATAATTACGGTAATTTTTCTTGTAATGTTGTAGCTGTGGATAGCAGTATGCTTCTCAAACTATGATGGATTATTATGACAAACTACATTTACAAATATAAATACAGTGGAGGAGTAGTTAAAATGCGTAACTGCTTGAAGTAAGGTATGTAAAATGTGAATTAGGCTAAATGCCATAAATTATTTTCAATACTCGTTTTACTGCTGACAACAATTTATTTTTAAATGATGAATTACACACAAAAAGTGTGCCATAAGAAATTAATGAGTGCAAGTAAGCAATATATGTTACAGTATTAATTTTATTTTCTTACAAAACTATCCATTATGCAAAGAATGTAAGTCACTGACTGTAATGTTTTGAGCAGATCACTAAAATGTTTCTTCCAGTTCAAATTTCATCAAACCGTACACTCAAAAATTCTGAATGTTTGGCTCCATTTACAGTCTGCAGTTCATGTGCTACATTAATTGTTGGAGATATTTTATTTGCTTACAGAACGGAATATTCTGTGTGGTTTTTTTTATCAGTAAGGCAAATGTCATTTTTACAGAATAATTTAATATTTCTTTGAATCATTTTGTTAACCTGTAGCTATCTCTCTAACAGGACTAATTATTAACATTCAGAAGCATGAGGAACAGAATTAAATCCGACACTAAACGCAGTGGAACTCTTTTTGAGTCTTCACAGTCTCCAAAGATCATTCGCCTTTCAGCAATGTTGCATTTATCTGGACAATTCTTTAGTTTTTTTTGTGTAATGTCTGATTCAAACCAGTTGTTTTCAAAACCATAAGTCCCTTATAGGCTGTCGTTAAACTCAGGAGAAAGCTAGTGAGTCCCCACTCTGCCTACATTCTCCGTAATACCATCAATGCCAGGATGCTGCCAACATTTTTTACAAGTAATGTTATTTTCCACCCAAGTTTCATCAATATAAAAGAAGTTTCTGTCTCGTTCCCTTGATTTCCTCATGTGGATCATGTACTTACATCACCAGCCAATTATATCCGTTCTATCTATCAGAATCTTTCGTATATCTTTTTCAGGTAAATCGCATTTCACACAGTGTCTTGTGTAAAACATCTTTCTGCCAAGGAAAATGGATATTTTGTATTACGGCAGTAAGTCATTTCCGTAATGTGGGCAATAGTTTTTGGTTTATGTTAAAGCCCTCCACCATTTGTTGAATGACCAATTTTGTGAAACTGTCTATAACATTGGGTTTCCTCCCAGAATTATTAGGTTTTCTTTGTCGCGATTCCAGTAAACCATGTTGTTTATTTTCACATTCTTTTTTATGCATCCTATTGTTTGCATAAATTGCAGACCTATGATTGGGACTGGTAATATTGCCAGCAGTTCTTTTTGTGTCACCTCTTTAACACACGCTGTAATAACATTAGAGAGGATTGAACGCTCGTTACTCCGCAAATACCTCCTCTTCTTCGTATTCTGTACATTTTCTTGCAAGCTAGGGTAATTATCCATCTCTACCAGATACCAAGTATATCAGTAAGCATACAAAGTAAACTGACTGATGCTGTAACTAATACCCCACGAACAAAATCGTCATATATCACTGCACGCCGGTCTACACCACTAGACAGTTGATGGGCCACTCATTTTGGGTGCCCCTGTAGGCCAGTGGCAGGATGCTTGTCCCACCAAAAGCGCTGCTCGCTCTTGAGTTTACAGACTATACAACTTAAGCATTTCTGAGATGGAACCACCAGCAATACAATCAAGTGTCAATGTGATCAAAGATAATAGTGACAACAGTCACTTTTAATGAAGGGACAGGAATGCAATTTGTTTTTTTATTATTTTGTAGCTTCAGATATCCTTATTTCTTCTTTACGGTGTTCCTCTATTCATGACAAACATTTCTGATATCAGGTCACTTTTGATGCGTTCTTAATTCTAGAAACCTATAATTTAGGAGAAGTTAATCATTATTAAACCCCCTGGGTATCTCTAAGAGTGTACATAATTGTACCTTAATTTTCTATTCTTTGTTTTTGTGGCAAACTGTTTAACATAATGACAGACACCAGTTTGACAAAGTAAATGGCTTTAAGTGTTTATGTGGATTCTTCTTGTTCTAAGGATTTAGTTTGTCAACCAAGGTGTTGATTGTGAAAGGGGAGATATAATTACAGTAAATTAAAGTGATCAATAAATGTAATGAAAACCACTAATTGATTTTTCAATTATAATCTTTTGTTTGATGTTGAATTCACAGTGCAAATAATTCATGATGTTCAATTGTTGGTGAAGAAAGCTCTAATATGATTTGAGTGATTGATCCACAATATGATAACATACGACACTATGGAATGGAAGTAAGTGAAATAGTCAGCTTTTTTTATTTTTCTGTTACAGCATTCACACTGCAAATAATGACTTATTTATGTTTCATAAGTTCTATGGTGTGCTCATTCGCAGTGAATATATTATGAAATTATTATTACAAGACTTAAATTGTATTAGTATTTTGTCATACTTTATGCATACTGCAGGTTGAAACTTCTTAAACTGCGTCCATACCAGCTGCACTCTGTTGCAAAAACCTAAGAGAAGATGTTCTGTGAAATGTGGAATGGCCAATGTGGAGAGCAAACTGTGATGCTCTGCACAACAATGAACAAGTTCTGCAGTGTGTCAGTACATTAAAGCAAACAGTTCGTTTGTGCGCAGATCTGTCTGAATGACATTTCTTGTTTTCCATTATTGTTGATGCACATGAATGTGCACACTGAAGCATTGTTGCACACCTATGAACACTCTACTCCTTTCTGCCCTGTTCTACGACCCTCTGCACTGCCCTACATCGCACATTCGTGCACAGCGCAATGCTGCACAGG
Organism: Schistocerca serialis cubense; assembly: GCF_023864345.2. Lineage (NCBI taxonomy): Eukaryota > Metazoa > Arthropoda > Insecta > Orthoptera > Acrididae > Schistocerca > Schistocerca serialis. The sequence goes on from NC_064640.1 coordinate 392,417,311, forward strand.
CCAGTGCGTCTGGGTGGGATGCAGCTTTACAGTCCCTGAACAGCATAAAGAAAGTCATGTCTAAGTTTAATGATGATGGTCATATGACAAAAAATTTATAAATATTCATGAAAATTTCATTAACACCCTTCACTAATATTATATTATGTAATTTATAGGAACACTCAAATTGTCTACAATCAAAAGAAACTTACTATCTGGCAAAACCACTGATAAAAGGTCTTTAATATAGTTAAGGATAAATAAATATAAATAAATAGGATGTGTCTCCATATATTTCACTTTTTAGCTAATAATTTACTGCAAACCAATGGCATTTAGGCATAGGAGTAGCCTCAAGTCTCGCATTGTGCATTATCATGTTTTGGACACGGTGGATGGAAGTAGGTGATTGTGGGTGGCAAAAATTGTAATGCTAACTAATTAAGACTTGGTGCTGACAACAGAAATTGCGTGGGGTGAACTCTGCCTAGACATCTCAGTATTTATTCGCAGGAAACAGATAACAAAGGAAAAACTGATCACGAAAACTGTAATTCAGTTTCTGGTCAACATCTAAAGGAAGAGTAATTAATATCTGTGTGTAATAATAAAGGACATGAAACTATCTTGGAGGAAAATGCCCAAAGGTAAAAGCAACTTTTCACGAGCTCGTGCAACGTCGAAAAGACAAAATTGGGCAGGAAACAATGAAACAAATCCAGAAAGAGAAGCATGCCTAGCAGTGTTATGACAACATTTTCAATAAAGAAGAAATAAACTAGCAGAAGAGCAACGTGAAAATATTAGGGAGACAGGTCGGAGAAGAAAGCAGTCATATTGAAAAACAGAAAACAGATAGGATATCAATAAAAGTGATGAACAGAATATAGCAGCACAATTATTCAAGACATCTTCAAATGCCAATGCACAAGGAGGTAAGGATGTCACTGTCTTAAAAATGAGGCACTTCATTACAGTCCAACTATAAGATATAATAAACGTCCAACCATAGCAACTGGGAGAATCGATAAATTACGTAAATATTGTAAGGCGAAAAAAATTAAAGGAGAAACACCAACTACATGCTCAAATGATAAAATTACATTGCTGGCACTAAAACCTTCCACCTGAATTCTTTGAATATATGAATGGCTAAACGCTGATATCGAAGGAGAGAAAAAGACACTATTACTCACGCTTCCAAATCGTCATTTGGAGCAACAGCAAAACCGAGGACAAAGCATTTAATCTGGTGTTCAGAATCGAAAGACAAGTGCATCATAGAATTGAGACGTTGTTACCATTTCCTAGCGTAACGCCGAGGTTTTTACAAGTTTACGTTATTGGAAATGAAGATGATGAAGCCGATCAGTGTTCTGTGAACATCACTGGATTGCATCGAGATGTAATTCAGGATCAACAACGTTTACTACATAAAAATAATGAATTGGTGTGAATGTTTAAAGACCAAATCAAAAAATGGCAACAGATAATTGCAAAATAGTAATACAAGGTGATAAGAGACTAAGAGGCGAGAATGGAAGATGGTTCAATGCACCTCAATCAAACGAACTGGCGTTAAAATTGTGGGCAGTGAAATTAGTTATTGTGATATTGTGACACAGCGAAAGAGGAAGGAGCACTACAGTGCAGCATATCGACACCAAGTTGACCTGTAATCAGATAATCCAACAAGTAAAAAAGTCACTTCAGAAATGTTTTATGCATGTCATATAACGGACACACAAAACGAATACATTGTTTCACCAGTTTATTGTCGATATGTATGCAAAAATAGAGTCAGAAAGGTTGCTCTACCTTCGTCAACACAAAAAACTGAGATTAATGTATTCATTTATGCGATGGGCTAGCCAATGATGCAAATGTTGAAAATCTAGGGCGATTAGTAATTTTGCCTTCTATGTTCACTGGCAGTCCCACACATATGCACGAGCATGCACAAGGTGCTATGACTTATGTCAGGATACATGGCCAACTCGGTTTGTTTATAACATTTACGAGTAATTCATCGTGGAAGCAGATGAAAGATGAGTTACAGCATAGGCAAACACTATCTGGCCGACACGAAATAACTGAGCAGTGTTCAGGCAAAAGCAAGCCAAATTAATTGATAAAATTGAAAAGAGTCAGAACTACATTGCATTTTCATGTATTGGACAAGCAGAAAATATATATATTTGTAGGCGCCACACAACCAGATATCAAATGTAGCATATAAGAATGTAATTTAAACTAAAAACTTCATATGTAAGATATTTGTATCAATAAAAAAGGAAAGAAAAAGTCTTTCACTGTAGTTTTTGTCCATAATTACATTTGTGAAACTACTGACAGAAAACAAAAACACCAGTGATGTGGGTTATTATCAGCTAGAACTGAATGTAATATTAGCAGCATTATGCACAAATTATTTTCCAACCACATTGTGAATGATCAGCTTAATTTTTGACTTATATTAGATGGGATGAATCAGCAAAAATAAAAAAATAAGTTTTTGTTGGTTTCACTTAAATTGAGTCAAAGATGCATCAACTAAAGCAGCGTACCATCATTGCCTTGCTGCTTGTAGAGACTGGACTAAAAAAAATGGCTCTGAGCACTATGGGACTTAACTGCTGAGGTCATGAGTCCCCTAAAACTACTTAAACCGAACTAACCCAAGGACATCACATACATCCATGCTCGAGGCAGGATTCGTTCCTGGGGCCGTAGCAGTCGTGCGGTTCCAGACTGTAGCGCCTAGAACTGCTCGGTCACAACGGCTGGCAGGACTAAAATCTGCATTTGTTTCTAACAGGGAAAAATTCCAGGATATGTCAAGTTTGAGACATAAACGAGTGGAAGGCTTGGAACCATACTGCAGGAATCAGATATTTTTTTTATTGAGAAGTGCAGTTTAGAGTTTGAAATTTCAAATAATGATGAATAAGATAGCACCAAAAGGAACGCTCGATTACTTTTTAATATGTTATAGTGTTGTATTTGGCATATTTTGTGCACTACAAAGGCTTTTATGGAGCTATCAAAACGAATATTTCTCCATAAAGATGAGATTGTTGTTTTATGCTGCAATGAAGGAAGAGGCCAATATTTACAAAGAGATTAATTATGTGCAGAACATTCCACACTCACATTTGCTGATACATGAACCTTTTCATCTCAGGCAGTTGTGAGTTTTTAATTTTGAGACACACAACATAAAAACAGTAGAAGGTATGTTTTTTATCTCCACAAGGGCCAGAGCAAGGAAGGTTCTAATGTAGTGTTCACCTTTCTATATCATTGCATTAAGACTTTGTCCCCACAAAACCTAAGAGAACTTCACTTTTTCAGCTATGCATACAGAGGCCAAAATCACAATCATACGGTTATATGAATGTTAATCATCTTGACAAACGGTGGCAGATCTGACACATTCTACCACTATTTACCCATTAGAGGGCACTCTTATCTATCTTATCTATGCTAATTACCATTGATTCCTAGTAGGAAGGAGGAACTTCATACTATAATACTCTAATTTACGTAAAATAACTGTGTTAATCACACCTGCAGAAAACAGCAAATAAATGTAATTTATTGTCTAAAGAATAAAATACATTCTTAATGTATGTGTAAATACCATGTGGTAGATATCTTCATAACTCTAAAATGTGAATTAGTCAGCATATTACGTGTCCTCAGGCGGCTAAGCGGCCGTTTCAACATTACCTTTCCTAAAATTTTCGAGTATGTTGTCAAGAGTGAAACTGAAAAAGTGTCTGATGAGAGTTGTTTATGCCTTTTTGTGTGCAGAGTGCTAAAGTCAGCATAATTCATCTAATTGGGAAACATTCCAGTAAACAATCGCTGGCTGTGCAAATAACCTAAAATGTTATTAAACTCATAATGGCAGTCTTTATTTGTAGTTGATTAGCGTAAAATGTATGTAATGCGTTACAGACTCCCACAATTCTTGATGAGAGTCAAATCCCTTAATTTTAATGTATTTTACAACACTAGATTTATATTGGGATTGTGTAGGCATGTTCAAGTAATTTATTGAAGTGGGCAGCCCTAGGGATTTGTAGCTGATACGGATATTTGACTGCTTGCTACACTGTATATTGCCTGTATGTCCAGTTTTTGGTTTCTGGTCATAAACAGTATCCTCTTTACATCATACTTATTTAGATTTTCGCTGATAAAAACAAGATTGTTACAGATATACACTGTACAGTAGGTCACTGTAGGCACAAAGCCTTAGTGATAGGAAAAAGGGCCGGTCATTTCTATTTTCAAGAATGGTCGTCAAACAAATGTACAAAACTGTAGGCATATATCCTCGAAATTGATCTGTTGTTGAATTTTTGAACATGTCTCACATATAACAACATTTCTGCAGGTCGAGAATTTTCTTTTTAGCAGTCAACATGAGTTCCAAAAACAATTATTGTGTGAAACACAGATCACTCTGTTCATCGAAGTTCATGCTGTGTTCCTTGGCTTCCAGAAGATAGTTGGTACGGTTCCACATTGCTGCCTAATGCAGCAAATAAGAGCATATGATATATCATACCAGCTGTGTGACTGGATTAAAAAGTTCCTAGCAAATTACAACATGTCATTTTTGATGGAGAAATATATTCAAATATAAAAGTAAAATCAGATATAACCTAAGAGAATGTTATAGGACCCTTGCTTTTCACAACATACGTAAATGACAAAGTGGTTGACATCAGATGTTTCATGAGGCTTTTCGTGGATGACGCCATTGTATACATATTAATCACAATGCTTGGAAATTATACTGAAGTTCTGGAAGACATGCAGAGGATCTACACTTGGAGTGGAGACTTGCAGTTGAGCCTCAACATAAACAAATTTAACACACTGCACGTCATTAAGGGGAAAAGGTTATTACTGTATCAAGACAAAAAGGAATTACGGCGTGTAGCTGCTAGTGAGCACTGATTTACATCAAGGGAAAAGTTAAAAATTTGTGCCAGACAGTAATTCGAACCCAGGTCTCCAGTCTACTAGGCAGATGCTCTGACCACTGAGCCATGCAGGCACACAGTGGTCATCAGAACTGCACGGACTTCCAAAGCACACCTCCCATCAGGCCCAAAGTGTCAACTTACCTGCACATTACTGATGTAGTGCCCCTGCCCATTATTCTCACTACTTGTGGCGTTTCTCCGATTCCCGTAAGAGACAGGCCAGTGGTCTCTTCAATGCAAATACACTCCATACTCGAACTCTTATCGGAATTAGCGAAACGCTGGGAGTAATGAGGATAATGGGCAGGGGCACATCGTGAGTATTATGCAGATAAGTTCAGAATCTGGGTCTAACAGGAGCCGTGCTTGCGTATTCTATGCAGGCGCCGTCAGCTTCAAATCCTGGTCTGGCGCAAATTTTCAACTTTCCCCATTGATGTAAATCAATGCTCACTAGCAGCTATAGTCTTGATTGACAATGGTTGCAGAATCGAAATGGTGTCTGTTTTTTCGGACAAGTCTGAAGGACAGACACCACATATATTATTGTATGATTAGATCAATCCAGAACAATCACTGGAAGAAGTCATATCCATAAAACATCCAGGCATATGTGTACAGGTCGATTTAAAATAGAACAGCTACATAAAACTAATCGCAAGTAGATCAGACTCCAGATAGAGATTTATTGGAGAAATCCTCAGACTATGTAGCCCACCCGCAAAGCAAATAGCTTACAAAAGTTTCGTTTGACCAGTACTTAAATACTGTTTGTCAGTTTGGGATCTGTGCCAGGATGGACTGTTACAGGAGATAGAGAAGATCCAAAGAACAGCCGGTATAAACAGCAAGAGAGTCTGCATCAAGGGGTGGTTTACTGTTAAAAATACTGAGAATGTACATTCATAAAAAAGTCAACCAATATATCATTTCCTCCAACGTTCATCTCACAAGAAGACGATATACAGAAAATTAGAGAGATTTGAGCTTACACAAAGGCTTATTAACAATCATTCTTCCCATAAAACCACTCATGACTGTAACAGGACAGGGGGAAGTGACAGTGGCACACAAAGTACCCTTCATCACACATTTTAATGTGGCTTGCAGAGTGTAAATGTAGATCTAAAGTATATTCATTTGTTTTGAAACTATCACATGATGTAAGCCCTGGACTACACATTATGGCTTTATTTTGCTTTTTTAACACACGTATTGAACATACAGAAATATCCCATAGCAGTATTCCACAACTCATGTGGGACTGGGGTTATGCAAAGGGCAGGAATTCTTAATTGACACAGTTTCCCAAGTTGTATTGCAAACAGATCACAGATACTAATCTGGCATATAGTTTTTGATATGAGGGGTAACCGTCATTTCCCTTTAGTACAGAATGACCCTATCTTGTTAGAGATCTTGACTTTCAGTATCACATACGATAATTGTTGTGTTGTCTACGTTAGCACTGGGTCACATGACACAGTTTTTGGTAAATCATGGATGTCAGCAGTGAACAGAAATGGTTCAAGGTGGTAGCACTGGCGTAATCTTTTGTAACTGGCAGACAAATTGGTATTGGGATATTTGTATCCAGTAATTGTTTTCTGTGGATGGAACAATACTGATTTGGCACAAAGTATACTTTCCTACCTCACAGTCTTGGATTTTATTGGTATGAGTATTATGGGAAACCATATCAAATACTTTCCCCAGCTTCAACAGTGTTTTACATAATATGTCTTATCTTGAAAACAGTTCTATATTTTTGCAATCATTCTCTCAAATGCTTTCACAGTAAAGAGCTTGAACCTGAATCAGTATCCCAAAGAGCTGAGTATATTATTAGATTCAAAATATTGTAATGTTTTTAGTGTATGCAGTACTAAGAAATTTGTAAATTTGTGGTAAGATCTTAAGGGACCAAACTGCTTATGTCATCGGTCCCTAAGCTTACACACTGCTTAATCTAACTTAAACTAACTTACACTATGGACAACATGCACACCCATTCCCAAGGGAGGACTCGAACTTCCAACAGGGGCATGCAGTAGTCTTTTATTTTTTATGTTACAGGTAAAATTGAAATTAGCTAACAGCTACCTCGAGGTACCTTGTTTCTTTTCTTATGAACTTGTTAAGTACAAATATTTTCATTCATTATAGATAATTTTCTTCATTTAATACTGTAGTATTTTAACCAAAGGGATTACAATTCGATTTCTGTTAGGTTGAATTTGAGAGACATAACAATCCTCTGCTTTAGAAATACTGTGCTTAGCTGTTGATGTATGGGCTTCCTTCCTCATTACATCAGAACAGCGAATGTTTGCTGTTATTTTATTGTTTATTTTTGGCAGTCGTTCCCCAACCTTATTGAAATCTTCCATTTCATTCTTATTTGAGTGGGGGCTGGTGTAAAATGCTTTTGAAATGCTAGGTGAAATTGACATCTGGTGTACACTATCATAGCAATTTATTTTAATAACTTCCTATGCATCTTTGAATTTATTTCTGGAATTCAGTACATATGTGTCATTCACTTTGCACTTTGCTCCCTTGAATTTAGATCTATAATTTTTTTATATTTCTTTCCTCAAATATATTTCTATGTGTTGACCTAACATGAATCATTGCATTGAAATGTAGTGTGTATCCTTTCTTATATTTTGTGGTTTGTACAGCAGGTTTGCTTGGACAGTTTCTTGTAGAATTTTAGACAATTTTCTTCAGAATTTTCAGTTAACACATCCTATAATTTTTTGGATTATTTATTAGCATCTGAGTTGTAGGTTATGATTTCATTTTATTGAATTCAATTTATTTGTCAACTGGTTTAGTTTTGAGTCATTAAGTGGTCTTATATCTCTTCCACATTCTGTATAGGGTGCACTTATTTCATTTTAAGCACTTGTCTGACACATAATCCATCATTATTGGAACTACCAAGATTGACTGTGGCAAATCCTACTTTTTCTCTAGATCAAAATTGTGTATTATATTATCTATTGTTATATAGTGTGGGTTTGTCGTTTATGTAGTAGGAGTTAAGAAATCTGGCTGTGTTTAGTAAACTTCTACTCTTAAGTCTTATGTCTACATTAACATTACTAAATAATAGTATTTTGACATCTTTTTGTTTGAGTACCAAATTTATCTGTTTCTCCTCAATTTTACAACTGAGTCTTCATTCTCATTTGTGGGTCTGTATACCAAAGCAGCTACAATTTCGGGTTCCCTTACATAATGGTCGAAGCTTGAAAATTGGCCTTTATGCACCATAGAATTACATCTATAACTCCATAAATTAGATCCATACTTTTTTAATGTAGACAGATATACCACAATGTTTTGCCATTGTTCTGCAATAGGTTGTTGTTCTAAGCTGATGTTTAAGTTTTCCAGGCAGTGCTGAAGTTCATAGGCTTTATACTTCAGAGACTGCTCACTAATATGCAACAATATTGTGCTTTGTGCTTGGGTTTCTCTGTTTGAAGTAATTTAGTTAGATGTCTATGACTCTTATCAAGATACTCTATTGTATTATGTGGCCAACGATTACACTTAACGCTATTCCATCTCTACACTGTATGAAATGAAGTGCTCAATAGATTGTCTATCGTAACACAGATTTTCAGCTGGGTGTTCTTATTGGACACATGTTTCCTTAACCTTTCTTTGAGTAGTGAAATGTGTTCCAAGGCCATTCAAATATACCCCATGTGTAGTGCATAATCTGCGAGGATCTCACATCTACAATACCTAACAAATTTAAAGTGTCTATATATTTCTGTAGATTGTTTATTAACATTTAATTTTTGTGGTTATGCAGGACCAAGAGAGCAAAATGTAGTGGTGATTAAAGTTCATGTAAGCAACGTTGGTGTGAGTCAGTTTATATATAAGTACTTCCTTATTCCACATTAGTGCAAACATCATTAGACCCACATATCGATTTAGCGTAATCGCTGGTAGGGAACTTAAAAAGTTCCTCTGAGTGAATAACATTACTTATTTCTGTTACAGATGAACCAGTATTTACAAAACTGACTCCTCTCACTCCTAAAGTTTTAGCACATGAAACAATTCCACGTCTGGGGCTATCATCAATAATGACAATATGTCTGTTGCGACCCAGGCACTCTTTTTAGTTTATATCGCTTGTGGATATTTTGTTGCAGCAGTAACACTTCAACAGAGACAGACTCAGAACCTGGACTACGAAGATATGGATAGGTGTCTCTGTGCTCGTGACGTTGTGATCAAAACAGCGGTAGTTATTAACATACCCTATGCTAGGAACATGCTATGTATTGCATTCTAAGAAAAATATTTTGATTATTGGCTAACGTTTATGACATCATGGGAATAGCAGTGGGGATAACGAAGTACAGAGTGCTTCAGAATAACGTTCAAAAATTTGGGGACAGGTTCCTTACACCAAAACAAGAAAAAATGTCCAGGTAACATGGGCTCCAAAACGCATACTTGAAGAGGTATGAGCACTGGTTCATCCTCTATACCGTGAAAAACATCTCTTCTACTGCAAGGCCAGTGGCCTTATCACATTGGTAGCACTGTTTCCTGCCTGATCACCAAAGCTGAGTAACGGTGTGGCTACCAAGTACTCGGGTGGGTGATCATCGACTGGGAAAACTGGGTGCTGTTGGCGTTAAGGACATGCAAGTCGTCGAAGTGGCGTCCAACGATGTTTTTGTATTGCAAGCTCTTTGCTTTCCATATTTTGGGAGGTGGTAGTATGGACCAAAACGAGGAAAAATATTCAGTAAACACGGGCTGTGAAGCGCATACGTTACCTTATGAGCTATGAGCACATGCTCACTGGAAGAGATTTATTTCACAGTATCCCTACATGAACAAGTGCTTATAGGTTTTAAGGTAGGCACTTTAGAGCTCATGATTACAGGACTCTTTTCTTGTTTTGGTTCATACTACTTCCTCCCAAAACATGGGCAGCAAAGAGCTTGCAGCAGAAGAGACGTGTTTCACAGTACTGACAATATATCTGTTATGACCCAGTCATTCTTTCTAGTTTATGTCACTTGTGGATATTTTGTTGCAGCAGTAACTTTTCAACAGAGACAGACTCTTAAGGTCTTAAGGTATGCATTTTAGAGCCCATGTTTAAGGGTATTTTTTCTTGTTTTTGTGTAAGGAACCTGTCCCAAATTTTTGAAACATCATTCTGAAGCACCCTGTATATTTCCTGGGAGCCCTGAAAGGCAGCTGAGTCGGCTGCTTGGACTAGTGAACAAACCAACAGATGTCTCTGTGGTCTTCACAGCAGCTCACAGTATTGTGTCCCATCGTAGCTACAATCTTCAAAAATGGATTTCGTAGCTAATTGGGAGAAGTGTCTTGCAAGTTTTCAAACGCATGCGTCACGTATTAAATGGCTCCATGAGATTTGCCATTACCACCAGAACATCATTTGTGGTAAAAGCTACCATTATGTATTTTAGTTGAAACATCATGCTTATTTGGTGGCTATAGCTTGTGGTCAAGTGGCTAGCATTGCTGCCTCTGGATCACGGGGCCCCAGGTTAAATTCCCGGCAGGGTTGGGGATTTTCTCTGCCCGGAGACTGGGTGTTTGTGTTTGCCTTGTGTTGTCTTCATCATCTCACCATCCTCATCATCATTTGCGTACCGGGATGGCAACAGAAAAGACATCCGGCCGCCACCTAAATTATCCATGCCAAATCTGCCCATAACCATGCTGACCTTGTGAAAACTGCTGGCCAAAGGCCCAAGGAAAAGAAGAAGAAGATCATGCTTATTTGGTGATTGAGAAGAACAATACCTGTAAAAAGGATTTAATTGTGCGCACTTTATGGATGAAAATTAGTTATGAATAACATCACAGACATTGCCAGTAACATTGGATTACTATGGAGAAAGAGACTTCGAGATAAGGCAGGGTAACCTTCGAAAAATGGAAGACCCAAATTGAAAAGGAAACTACACTCCTGGAAATTGAAATAAGAACACCGTGAATTCATTGTCCCAGGAAGGAGAAACTTTATTGACACATTCCTGGGGTCAGATACATCACATGATCACACTGGCAGAACCACAGGCACATAGACACAGGAAACAGAGCATGCACAATGTCGGCACTAGTACAGTGTATATCCACCTTTCGCAGCAATGCAGGCTGCTATTCTTCCATGGAGACGATCGTAGAGATGCTGGATGTAGTCCTGTGGAACGGCTTGCCATGCCATTTCCCCCTGGCGCCTCAGTTGGACCAGCGTTCGTGCTGGACGTGCAGACCGCGTGAGACGACGCTTCATCCAGTCCCAAACATGCTCAATGGGGGACAGATCCGGAGATCTTGCTGGCCAGGGTAGTTGACTTACACCTTCTAGAGCACGTTGGGTGGCACGGGATACATGCGGACGTGCATTGTCCTGTTGGAACAGCAAGTTCCCTTGCCGGTCTAGGAATGGTAGAACGATGGGTTCGATGACGGTTTGGATGTATCGTGCACTATTCAGTGTCCCCTCGACGATCACCAGTGGTGTACGGCCAGTGTAGGAGATCGCTCCCCACACCATGATGCCGGGTGTTGGCCCTGTGTGCCTCGGTCGTATGCAGTCCTGATTGTGGCGCTCACCTGCACGGCGCCAAACACGCATACGACCATCATTGGCACCAAGGCAGAAGCGACTCTCATCGCTGAAGACGACACGTCTCCATTCGTCCCTCCATTCACGCCTGTCGCGACACCACTGGAGGCGGGCTGCACGATGTTGGGGCGTGAGCGGAAGACGGCCTAACGGTGTGCGGGACTGTAGCCCAGCTTCATGGAGACGGTTGCGAATGGTCCTCGCCGATACCCCAGGAGCAACAGTGTCCCTAATTTGCTCGGAAGTGGCGGTGCGGTCCCCTACGGCACTGCGTAGGATCCTACGGTCTTGGTGTGCATCCGTGCGTCGCTGCGGTCCGGTCCCAGGTCGACGGGCACGTGCACCTTCCGCCGACCACTGGCGACAACATCGATGTACTGTGGAGACCTCACGCCCCACGTGTTGAGCAATTCGGCGGTACGTCCACCCGGCCTCCCGCATGCCCACTATACGCCCTCGCTCAAAGTCCGTCAACTGCACATACGGTTCACGTCCACGCTGTCGCGGCATGCTACCAGTGTTAAAGACTGCGATGGAGCTCCGTATGCCATGGCAAACTGGCTGAGACTGACGGCGGCGGTGCACAAATGCTGCGCAGCTAGCGCCATTCGACGGCCAACACCGCGGTTCCTGGTGTGTCCGCTGTGCCGTGCGTGTGATCATTGCTTGTACAGCCCTCTCGCAGTGTCCGGAGGCTCCTTACAAAACACTCGTGCATCCTATCTTAGTATAAGTAGGACACATGATGCTGAAAGTATACAAAGAAGAGCAGCACAAACAGTCACAAGTTTGGTTGACTTGAGAGAGAGCGTCACTGGAATGCTGTAATACTGAACTGTTAGACGCTTGGAGACAGCTTCCAAAATTTCAGGAACCAGTTGTGATACTAAATTTATTTTATTAGAGAATTGAGCCGCACATTAAAATAAAAAACCCAATATCCAGATTTTCTGAGTTTCCGCGAGACGAGAGCGAAATGGAAATTATTTAACAATATTCCCTCTGCACAGGAGTAATTTTGGACCAGATTAATTTTGAGTCAGCGCATTTCACAGTTCACGCTGTAGGTATCTGGGATCACCAAGATGGCGGCATCCATTAGAGAAGGTCCTTGGTTCAAAGAAGGAAACCAGAAGCATTCCAGCGTGGCAGGTAACGGCAACTTAACAGATCTGGAGAGTTCCCCTAGAATTCGCTGGTAAGATAGATCTAACTTTTTGTAGGAATGGCCATGTAGGGCGAGAATAGAAAATAGTGCAACCCTGACAGTAGGCTGTTTCCTTGCTGGGACCGAGTTTTTAAATAGGACCAACAGGGTCACTCAACCTCAGTTCAACACTTGTGTCCATCACAGAGGACCTCGAGGACAACAACCAGCTGCTGTCGGCACAACATTAAGGGGGGTAGGACGTCAAACGGTCCGACTTGGAGCAGGAGAGGCACCACAGGACATTTTAATATCCGCTGTTTATACTTTTACAAATAAATTCATTAAACTTCGTCAGCATGACCAGGAAGGATTCAGAATTCACACTCATAGCAGTGGAAGTTCGAAAACATAACGAAATAATTTTCTTTACATGTGAAATTTAATAATTTTTTTTTTCACTTACTAATGGCAGCATGTGTTGCTATAGGTACACTTTTCTTCATAAGTAAGAGAGATTCTTCGATGAATTTTGCACAACATACAAACCATACTTAAAGGTGTATGAAACTCTAGAATTTTCCACATCTATTACAAACTGTGGTAAAAATTGAGGTAATTAACTATAAAATTTGTGTTTTTTCTAAACATGAAGTTTAAAATATAACAGCTCATTCGTTTTTTCATAAATTAAATAAATTCTAGAGTTTCATACACCTGTAAGTATGGTATGTATGCTGTGCAAAATTCATCGAAGAATCTCTCTAACTTATGAACAAAAGTGTACCTATAGCAACAAATACAGCCGTAAGTAAGTGAAAAAATTATGAAATTTCACAAATAAAAAAATTATTTTGTTATGTTTTCGAACTTCCACTGAAATGAGTGTGAATCCTGAATCCTTCCTGGTGATGCTGACAAAGTTTTATGACTTTATTTGTAAAAGTATAGACACTGGAAACTAAAATGTCGTGTGATGCCTCTCCTGCTCCAAGTCGACCCGTTTGACGTCCTACCCCCCTTAAGCTCTTCCCATTATTATGATTGTGTTACTGCTCTTCCCGCTCAGCTACAGCCCCTTGATTGCCTTCGAATAATCAGTGTTCAAAGCGACTGCTTCATTCACAGCTGCAGGCAGGTCCAAGTGAGCTGCTGCTATGGCGACACACTATAGCATCATCTTCATGGCTTCTGTTGATTAAGGCGCTGCAGTCTGGAACCGCAAGACCGCTACGGTCGCAGGTTCGAATCCTGCCTCGGGCATGGATGTTTGTGATGTCCTTAGGTTAGTTAGGTTTAACTAGTTCTAAGTTCTAGGGGACTAATGACCTCAGCAGTTGAGTCCCATAGTGCTCAGAGCCATTTGAACCATTTTTTTCTGTTGATTAATAGAAACGGTAAGCTGGCCAGTTGGAAGTTTCAAGAATCAGTATAAAGCGAAGAATCTAGACGTACATTACAGCCATCTAGATATCACTCTCGTAAGGACTGCAGTGACAAGATAATATTATCTTTATTGGGCACAGAGGCATTTAAACAATCGTTCTTTCCACACTCTGTATGTGAACGGTAAGGGAGTAACAATAATGTATGATACAATGAGAAGTATTCCCTGACATGCTCTTTACGGTGCTGGTGGAGAGTGTGAATGTGTGTGCAGAGGGCACTGTAATAAAGGAAAACGCTGCCGCTGGGATGGTTCTGTTGCTACTGGCATGACCTCACCTCCTTCCAATCTTAGGGCTAACTTAACCAGTTCAAGGTGGACTCTGTATCACTGTGTAAGTTCACATTTTTTTGGCGTTAAAATCGTTTACAGAGTTGAAAGAAGTAAAAACTGAAAAAAATGTACCAATGCATGACTCAATGCCATACCGTCAGATGAGTAGTTTAGTACTTTCCAACTGAACCACCGAGATCGACAGAAAGTATAGACTGAACATACCTACGCAGTCATTTAGTAATGAGGGACTGTTTATTACTTCTCCTAATACTCTTCCAGTTCGTAAGAATGATATTGGTAGTGTGTCACAAAGGAAGAAATGCAGCACTCTGCAATGAAAGTACTACTTGAGATTAGACTTGAAGTACTTTCTGTTCCCGTAGTTTCATTGTGAGGTAATCCTCCAGAATGCAGAACATATCAGAAAACAAGAATAAACAATAAATACTTAAAAAGAAAAGCAATTATTCCAATTACCATCCACAGATCCCAAGTGAAATGGTCGTTGTGGATATGGAATAAACAAAAAAAATCTTAAACAGATTTTCGTTTACAGAATAATACGAAAATTGTCAGCAAACGTGTAAATGTTCAGTTCACTACACTGAGGTGACAAAAGTCGTGGGATGGCGATATACACATACTGAGATGGTGTAGTTCCGCTTACACAAGATATCAAACGGCAGTGCATTGGCGGGGCTGTCATTTGTACCCAGGTGATTTACGCGAAAAGGTCTCCGACGCGATAATGGCCGCGCGACGGGAATTAACAGACTCCGAACGCGGAATGGTAGCTGGAGCAAGATGCATTAGACATTCCATTCCGGAAATCGTTAAGGATTTCAGATTCCGAGATCCACAGTATCAAGAGCGCCGAGAATACAAATTTCAGGCATTACCTCTCATCACGGACAACACAGTGGCAGACGCCCTTCACTGAACGACCTAGAACAATGGCGTTTGCGTAGATTTCTCAGAGCTAACAGACAAGCAACACTGCCTTAAACAACGACAGAAATCAGTGTGAACGTACGACGAACGTATTCGTTAGGGCAGTGCGGCGAAATGTTGTGTTAATGGGCTACTGCAGCAGACGACCGAAGTGAGTGCCTTTGCTAACAGCTTGACATTGCCAGCAGTGACTCTCCTGGGCTCGTGACCATATCAGTTGGATCCTAGACGACTGGAAAACGGGTGGCCTGGTTAGATGAGTCCCGATTTCATTTGATAAGAGCTGATGGTAAGGTTCGAGTGTGGCACAGATCCCATCAAGCCTTGGACCCAAGTTGTCAACAAGGTGCTACAAGCTGGTGGTGGGTCCATAATGGTGTGGGCCGTGTTTACATAGAATGGACTGGGTCCTCTGGTCCAACTGAACCGAGCATTGACTGGAAATCGTTATGTTCGACTAGTTGGAGACCATTTGCAGCCAAACAACGATGACATTTTTAAGGATGACAATGCGCCATGTACCAGGCCACAATTATTCACGATTGGTTTGAAGAAAGTTCTGGACAGTTCGAATGAAGGATTTGGCCACCCAGATTGACTGACATGAAATCCATTGAAGATTTATGGGACATAATCGAGAGATCAGTTGATGCATACAGCCCTGCATCTGCAACACCTTTGCAATTCTGGCTGGCTGTAGAGGCAGCAACGCTCAGTATTTCTGCAAGGGGTTTCCATCGACTTGTTGAGTCCATACCACGCCTAGCTGCTCCACTGCGCCGGGCAAAAGGAGGTCCGACACGATATTGGGACGTATTGCATGATTTTGTCACCTCAGTCTATGGTGCACAGTATTATAATTCTCAGGCTATTTTAGCCAAGTCTTATCAAATAGAAAAATTATATTACAACACATATTATAATGAGTGCGTTACTGCGCGGAATTTTTGCAGAAGTGGGATTGCACATAATACTCCGGTTATTCAATATTATTAGCAACAGACACTACTTCTACTAAATAATTCATCAATAGATTAGAATCCTAAATCCTTTAGGCTTATCCGAAACTGAACTTTATTAGCAGTTCTGGTAAACATTTTATGGCTGCTGACAACTTGAAAGTTTACCTTCTTGCCTCCTTGCCTAGGGACGCCAGATGAAAGTTGATGTCAAGCCCTGAATCAAAATTGCGCAACGGATAACTGGGGAGAGGAGCTAGAGAGCGCTACCTAGAGAGCGTGTCCTTTCTGTACGATACTAGGCAAGGGGCTGGAGGGCTCACACGCTGATGTGTGGTCCCTGCATTCTATAGCTTTTATTTTAAATAAATTCCTTTAACTTGACTTCTTTGTGATTTTTAAGGTATGTTAAAGATTGATGACAGTTGATTACCTATTTATTTTGAACATTATCACTCGACATTACAGCGATAGCAGCAATTGTTTCAGTTTACAGATATTACAATCTTACATCTTATAGCTCGGGTATATTATATACTAATCTGCACGCACATTTCTACGGGCAAGACGGAATTGCGTTGGCCAAATGTATACCACGGAAGCCTCCCAATATTTTACATAGGACATCCACTACGTGAGGAGGATAACAGGCAAACTGGAGACCAGATATATTAACACAGTGGGTCAAATTTCCTAAATTAACGAGATCATTCATTTCCTTACACAATCCGAAGCTGGAAATAAAAGAATTAGTACAAATATTCAAATACCTCTCTTCCACGCGTGAACATTGAGACAGATGCACTGAGGGCACGTCTGCTCACTTACCCGTCTTCTGTAACACTCCTAGAATATGGCGAGCACCCGGAGGTCTTCCTGGGCCCCGGTGGAGGGGGTGGTCGAACCACTTGGCCGTGACTAACCTCTCCACCCCAAATCTTGTGACACTGGAAAGTCTTTGACTTTTACCTGCCTGTGCTGTCTCTCTGATCCCCTAGCCAGGAGTAAGGTTGGCACTACTATACTACAGAACTACTTCCCAACAAAGATTTGGCCACGCTTTACGGAAAGGTGTGAGGAGGATTAGAAAAGTTCATGTGCAGATTCACATCCACGTACAAGAAGTGCATAATACACGACACATATAAATACGTATTATGAAGCCTGACACATTTATTTCCACCCGTCCACATGGGTTCTGTTGCACCCGCGGCCGGCCGCGTCGTGTAATAAAATTGGCTGCGGAGCCGCCTCTGTTTCTATTTCCCGGTGCGAGCGAGCAGCGAATCCTGCTGCTTACAGAGCAGAAACTACTGTACCGTTTCAAACTTACTGAAAGTGTCTATTCCTGACTAATGAACATCTTCCTGGATCAAAGTAAATCACTTTAAATCTATAAGAAGATTATTCTTATTTCTGATATTGATCCCGTGAACTGAGATGTTGGTTTGACAAAGAGATATATTTTAAAGACAAATACCATTAAGGAATAAATATACTGGGAAGCAATATTTAGTATCCATATTAATTTTATATCTTTATAATGCCTCAAACACTAACAGCCGGATTGCAACCCAGCAACCGAAACCAGGCTGCAGTTACTAGCCAATGCGCTGCCAGCTCCGCAGCATCAGCAGATACCGGCACTTCCGCACGATGGACGCCACGTGGACTCCTGTCGCACGATCGACCGATCTGCCAATTTTGCCACACTAGGCCACGGACCACGCTTCAGATGGTTCGAAGCGGCCGTGATAGAGGGGGGCTTCCGCAACTCTCAGCATGTGGAAAGCAGGACCAGCCCGTCAGCAAGTCGTCACAGCTGGGCCATCCAATGATGTAAAGCCTGTATCGTTTGTC
Organism: Schistocerca serialis cubense; assembly: GCF_023864345.2. NCBI lineage: Eukaryota > Metazoa > Arthropoda > Insecta > Orthoptera > Acrididae > Schistocerca > Schistocerca serialis. The sequence goes on from NC_064640.1 coordinate 392,435,588, forward strand.
GCCGCATCTGTGACACTGCCTCCGCTGGGCCAGGAAACGCTGTGCGAGTGTTCCAACCCGGGCACAGGGGCGCCGCCTTGCTGCTCCATCACCACCCCTCAGCCACCATCCGCCAGCAAGCCGTGCAAGCCGGGCCGCCGCTACCGTCCACGAAAATCGCCTGCATCGGCACGCCTGTACCAGCGTGCTGGCGTCTGAGGGTCACGTCCCATCGCCTGCAGTCTGTCTGTTTCAGGTGCGCTGAACCATATTTGTACGTGTTCATCAACAAAGTGTTCTACCAACTCGAGACCTTCCACTTAGCTTCTTGCCGTTTTCTTTTTCGTGTGTGTGTGTTTATGCAGGTGCGTTTACTCGCGGTTGAGAAGAGGTCAGTGTAGTCTACTTGACACACTCGCAAACTCGAAGCACAATTAAATTTACAGGCAAATTCACACCTGATAAGCTAAATAGTGGAACGTGTGAGATGCTTGGGGTTCAGCAATAATTAGTGCAATCTGCCTGCCACACTCATGAACTCGGAACAAGATTCATTCCACCAAAAAGTAATACCTTGTGAAATTATCACATCACAGAATTATACTGAAAAAGCAGAACAATCTCTCTGCTGCGTGCAGAAGTAGGAGAATTTCAGTTTATCGGTAAGAAAAATTAATGAAAAGATTTGTATAATCCGGAAATGAAGCAATTATCTTCACCTGGTTAGTCAATAATGTTCGAGGTAGTGCCACATGTTTAACTCTGGAACACCGACACAGAGAGCACACATTCAGAGGTATAAAACCACCTTATGATAAATGTTTTAAATTAAGGGAGGGTTGCCTCGCTAAAGTACCTGTAGGATAGCTGAAATGAAAATAATCATTAAAATGAACGTTAATTTATTGATTCAAATTAACTCGACTCGCACATCAAGTGCTGGCAAATACAAGATCGTTTCACAACCAATTAAAATCACTGAGCATGAACTACATTGATGAATCCCCATTATTCGGGGAAATTAATTTAAAAATGATTTCGGAAGTAATATTTGAAAGCAGAAGACACTTGAAAGCTATTTGGAAGACTGTTAATTTATTGGCCAAACTAATTATGAGAGCATCGCCAGCTCACAAATGCTGGAATACTGGTGAAGCTAGGAACACGTCTTCGTAATACAAACTCTGAACCAATTAGCAATGACACAAGTTACGGTAAGCACTATCCAGTTGAGAGCTGCGCAGTCTACAAGTAGCGCAAATGCTATTCGCGACACTTACAGGTAACAGCAACAAAAAGCGCCAGAATGGACCGGACACTACTCGTTACCTCTGTGGAAAGGGCAGATATGACCACCCAGCAACCTGCCTGCTCCCCCACTTCTCTCCAAATCACTTTTCTCTGTTCCCACACCAAAGACGGCCAATACCTGGGTTTTCCATCATGACAAGTGAAAATTTCTTTTTCCAAGCCACTTTTCAGGGAAGGCCTGCCTAAATTCTTCAGTGCGTGACTGTTGTATTGTCGTAGACTAACCAGAAGGTGGCAATAGGTGGTACTCTCTTTCCCTATTGGCTGGACGTTTACCATGCGAATAGTCACCCGTTTCCCACGCCGTGTGCGAAAATACGGCGGTGGATTCCTCTCTGCTATGTTTCCAGAAACGCCCAACTGCGCTTGTCAAGGTCTTCAGGTGGTCTCGAGAACAGCCCAGCATGCAGCAGCAAGATGACTAGTAGTACCGCCTGCCAGAGAACAGCCCTCTCGGCCGGCTGTCGCACGTGGTTTAGCCCGCCCATGCAAAAAAATTCTAGACGCCGCTATTCAACCACAGGAAGCATCAAGCGCGTGGGTGGGCACGCCTACACCTGGGTGGACACGCCTACACCTGCCCTGTTCTCCTCCCAGAATGTTCCTGTTATACTAGACATAATGCAAATATTAAAGATCGCAAAGCGACATGTGAATAATCAGTATCGTCACAAACTGATTGGCCTGATTCGTCGCCTCGTTACAGTATTGGTGTCACGATACCTGCTGGAGCTGCAAATGGCCGTACAAAGGAGCCTTGGAGAGAAAGAGGTGCGACAGCAGTGGTGTTTGGCGCAAGTTTTCAAGTAATCGCTGGCAACAAATGTTTTATTTTGGGCCTGTCTCATTGTGTTCGTTCTCCCCTTTCTATTTTGGGTATACTATACGCTTGTGGTGGCCGATCTGAGCGAAATGGTTCTCCCTGAGAAAGCAACAACCTAGGAGGCAATTCAGCATCTACTAAATGACATAACTAAGGTTAGAACTGACAATGAAGTTTTGTGTAGAGAAGTGAATCGTTTGAAGGGTGAAAGAAGGGAAAGGTTATCTTTGGGTGTACCCTCATCTATTCTTGATGCTGGTACTGCCTCATTGGTGACATCATATTCCGGTAAACCTGGGGAGTGTATTTTTGCATTCATGTATAGTCTGAATGTGGCTGTGGGGTTAGGGAATTAGAGTGATGGCCGGGCGGAGTGGCCGAGCGGTTCTAGGCGCTGCAGACTGGAACCGCGCGACCGCTACGGTCGCAGGTTCGAATCCTGCCTCGGGCATGGATGTGTGTATTGTCCTTAGATTAGTTAGGTTTAAGTAGTTCTAAGTTCTAGGGGACTGATGACGTCAGAAGTTAAGTCCCATACTGCTCAGAGCCATTTGTACCAGCCAATTAGAGTGATGAAAAATAGTTAGGTGTTGCTCGTTTAAAATTGGTAGGGGATGCCAGGACTTACATATTTAATGAGAAGTTACGGAACGCTGAGGCCTTCGCTGACTTTCAGGAAGGTTTAGTGGATCGTTACAGGATAAAGAATATCTCGCGATATTATCGTGATCATCTCATTGGTGCAGTGCAGGAAGAGGAAGAATCAACAGAAGATTCTCTGGACCACATCAGGCAAATCAATGTCAATATGTTTGAATTAACGAATAATGATCGTGCCAATAAAGCCATATTGCTAGAGGCAGAACAATGGGCGCTTGATGCGATTTTGGGAGGCCTGCCGTCCGAAATATCACCTAAAGTACGCATAGAATTTCCGAGAACCGTAGACGAGACAGTGGCAACTGCAGCAGCTTTGACTGAAACTGATGCTGTAACTAGATTAAGAGAAAGTATTTAATGCGGAGATTGTGTGTTATATGTGTTGTCCTCCAGGCTACATTCAACGTTTCTGTACAAAACCAGAGTGCCAGAGGTGCAAGCAACTGGGGCACTGTGTTTAAAAATGTCCAAAGGTGCATAGCCGGGAGAATCAGCGTCAACACTCGCATCCCTGAGCTAAATGATACAATGGTATGACCACTTTGAACGTTCCCAGTAAGCCCGACTACGGGACACCCCAACGCAAAGTTAGTGCAGACATTTGGCTATTCGGCTATATAAAGGGATGGTTGTGTAAATTGCTGTTCGATACGGGACCACAGATATCCGTGGCTAGTTAGAGTATATTGAGTGCAGTGAATCTAATCCCACCACGCTGTAGGTTAAGTGGTGTGGGTGGTAAAAGTGTGAATTTTCTCGGCCGCACGTTTTTGGATTTCCGAATCAGAAGGAGAAACTTCCGAATATATGTCTTGCCAAAGTCGATCTACCTCAGCGCATGGTAGAGCTGGATGGGACGTTGTTCTGTCTTAGTTTCACGACTGCAAGAACCGAACTGTCGCAAGGAACATCCAAGACTTCGGGTAAACCGGTTAAACTGCGTACATGGCCTAGTAGGCTCGACTTGTGAGATACGACACCGAAAGATACAGGAAGGCTGGTCTGCATGAACATAGGTGCTGATCTGCCAGTTAATGCTGTGTATGTGATGGAGTCCTTGTCAGAGAACGAGGTATTGGGTCAGACGCGAGGTTTCACACAACGAAGTTTGTCACACGTGGAAGAATTAGACAGAAGCCGAGTAGTACCCACCAGTATAGATAATTTCGCTTTAGAGGAGGCGAGCTTATCAAAAAGAGCCCTGGCAGGTAACTTAGAGGTTTTAGAGGGTGAGTGGAAAGGGTTTTCACTGCAGAATATCGAATGCAGGGACAGCTTTCGATTTAACTGTACTGAAGGGGAAAGTGTCGCATCTGAAAGGACGTGAGGGAGAAGATATGGAGAAGCTATTAGAAAAATATGCAGGATTCCTTAACCCACCTGGACCACTACCAGCTACACCTATGGTACAACACACAATTCCTACTGGGAACGAGGAGCCAGTATTCAAGAAACTGTACTGTTTCCGCCAATATTTGAAACCGGTAGTGGAGGGAGAAGATCGTAGATCAAAAGCTTCAGGATGGAATCATAGAAGAAAGTATTGTCCCCTGGTTGGCCCCAACAGTAACCGTGTCCCAGAAGTCCTCAGAAGGGAAAAATGCTTATAGGTTCTGATGCATTTACAGATTTGTAAAGCAGTGCATGGTCACTGGTGTGTATCCCATATCTAATATCACAGAGACATTAAACAATGTGGGACAATGCCATTACTTGACCTCCTTAGATTTATGCGGCAGCTGTCACCATTTAGAAGTAGCACCAGTGGATCGGCATAAGACAGCATTTTCGGTTCCATTTGGACACTTCCAGTATTGTTGGATGCCTTTCGGTTTGAAATACGTGCCGTCGACTTTCCAACGCTTATTAGATGAAATTCTGCGAGGCTTGAAACCAAAAAATGCCTAGTATATCTGGATGACATACTGCTACACTCCAAGGACATCCAGAAGCATATGGTGCATATGCAGGAAGTATTTGAATGGTTTTGTGTAACACAGCTGGTCCTCAGCTTAGAAAAGTGTCACTTTGTATTGCAGGAGGTCGACTATTTAGGTAACATTACTGGCCATGACAGGTTATGTACCATCCCTCAGCTTGGACAAGCAGTAGATTTTCCAACACCTAACATGGGGAAAGTAATACAATCGTATCATTTGATTGCGAATCCCTATAGAAAATGTATTTCAGAATTTTGCAGAGGTAGCAACACATTTGTTAAAAAAAGGTGTAAATCTTAACTGTTAAAATTCAATGTTAACGGAATTACTTACAATGGGTCCTATCATATTTGCAGGCCACCAAGAACAGTTTATCTTGTCTTGTGAATAGAGCTATCATACCCTCAGCTCCTTCAGTTGTATCCCGAGCTAAGAACATCCGATAGGCTATGCTTCCAGGCAACTGAATAAAGAAGAAAAAAACTATTCAGCTACATAAAAGGAAATGCTGGCGTTAATTTTTGGTACAACGTGTTTTCGTTGCTCTTTGTATGGGAGGCGTTTTAAGGTCACTACAAATGACGCTGCACTAAAATAGCTTCTAGGTTTAAAGGATCCAAGCTGAGCCTTAAGGCTTAGAGGATTCGATTTTGACGTTTTGCATCGTCCAGGGAAGTCTTTTGGTAACGCTGATGGATTGAGGCGCAAAGTATATGCCATAGAATCCATCGGAATAAGCACAGAAGAGTGGCACAAAACTCAGGCCTCCAAACCTGATTGTCAGCGATATGAAACCTCGCACTCTTCAGTTCTGATAATGGAGTGCTTTACAAGCAAATACGTTGCAGCTGCCACATCGTTGTGCCAGCCTGTTTCTGGGCGCAGTGGATGACGAGCCAAAGACTGCTGCATTGCGAAAGATTACTGGTGGCCTCAGAGGAAACAATCTATTGAGCATTATGTAAAGAACTGCGTCCCTTGCACTCAAGGAGCCAAGCTGAGTCGTGAGTGAGTACCATTGCAAAGACAACCTGAGGCAGAGTAACTTTTTCAATTAATTGGCCTCAACATCCTAGCCCCATCTCCACAAACACCAGCAGGAAACAGATGTGAACTAGCTAACCATTACTGATAATTTATCGTGTTACTTGACCATGATAACTGTACCAAACCAACAAGCAGGCACAGTGGCTCATGCTTTTGTCAACCATTAGCTATTGAAATTCGTCACACCAGAAGCAATAATAATAGACCAAGGCACAAACTTTATGTCTGAATTGTTTAAGCAGCTACGGTGATAGTTGCACATAGAGAAGTAATGGACTAACACCCTTTACCTGCAGGTGAACGGTACAACAGAGAGAGTGCATAGGACATTGAGCAAAATGTAAAGTTATTATGTGAATAGTAGCCATGATAATTGGGGCACCCTATTAGAATATGTCATGAGTGTTTATGATTCAAAAATTCATGAATATAAGGTTTTGTTTTTGGTAGAAAACTCATATCTCAACCCATTTCAGGGGAGGACGTATCCTTTGTTCGGGACTTTACTGAAAGGCTAAAAGGGATTTGGTATCAGGTGAAAAAAAAGAATATAAAGACTAGAAAGACAGGAAAGCAGTCACACCAAACAACCGAAATTACAGAGGTATCACATCAGTCACAGACTTATGCTTCCTAACAGGGCTGGCACAAGGCACGTGCGAAACGTACAGCAGCACGAGGCGGCACTATCCGAGGGGCGGCAAATTTTTTTTTTTTTACTTTTTTCTTTTTTTAAGGCCAAACTAAACATTGATGCCCAAGAGGGAACTGGAAACCAAACCTCGGAGGGAGCGGCTTCGGGAACTGTGGCATGGCGCACGTGCGTCTCGCGGGCCCCGAGGAATCGCTTCATGACGTCATCAGTAAGGCTGAAAGCGTGACAGCGCTGCCTGGTGACTAGACCTGTAAACAACTCTGTTGACGTAAGTGACGTCACACGTTGGCCACAGCGTTTGTACAGACTTGCCATCAGCTATTGTTTTGGAACGTCAAATCAATCCAGATTGTTTGAATGAAGCTTCCATTAACAGAATTAAATGTAGAAAGAAGGTTTGAATGTGAATAATCTGGATTATGGTGACATAATAATCCGCAGCGTAGTCAAAGTTACACATTAGAGTCTTACGTGATTGATTGAAGCCAATTGATAACAAATTATTGGTCGAAAGGCAGAGTGATTTATAGCATAACACATATTACGCAGTGAGGACAATGTGTATAATAAATGTTTTTAACGCATTAACTGCAGCTTACCAATGTAGGCTAACTACCACTGAGAAGTTTGCAGCACGAATTTGTCTTTGAACCCATACCAGCAGTAGCAAATGCGGAAAAACAAATCAAATATGGTAAAGGATACGTAGTGGAGCGCCCATTGCATTTTTCCAGTTTGTGTACGATATCTGTAAATAATATGCATCAAAACACGTCGGATGATTGTTCATTTTCTAATATATGTTTTTTGGGGATGACCCAGTAGTTTTATTTTTTTTTACTATGAGAAATGCATTAAATGTGGGAAAGTGCATTTAAATACATCTCAAACAAATATTAGGCAAAACCACACGTCTGTCTGTTATCACAACCGTTATTTCTCATTCGCTGTGTTCCACAACTCTCGACGAAATTATCACTTTTTAACCTAATGTAGACCTCAAACTATTCTACAAATAGTTATTACTCCAGCCAAGGTTTCTAGGGAAACGGGGGGAAGGGGGCGAAATCCAGTATAGTGCTCTAGCCCATATATGTGCTCTTGCCCAGTGTGTGTTACCGATATGCTTAAATTTTGATCGCTGTTTTTCTGTAAATAAACAGCTATATGACAATCACATCTCCCTGTATGTAGTTTCTCAAACATCCAGTTTATGTGATCTTAAGATAAAAAGAGGTCAATGAGGGAATGTTAATAGATCCAAGCAGTAAGCCTACTGACATCTCCAAATTGTAAGACTGCTATAGATGCAAGTCACTGATTGTCAGAGTGTATCAGTGGGACAAAACATTTGAAGTAAATCACAATGCTTAGGTTAGTTCAAATATTACTTCTTAATGTAGTAGGCAGTCACAATTTTCTTCCGTATTTTGATGTACATACATACTACACAAGCAACCAAATGGTACCTGGTGGGGGGTACCTTGTACCAATACAAATCATTCCACTCGCAAACAGAGAGAGGGAAGAAAGGCTATCTACCATCCGAGCCCAGATTTCTCATGCCTTCTAAATTTTCTCAATAGTGTTGTACAAAAAGAACATTATTTTCCCTCCAGGGATTCTCATTATACTCACACATAGTTTGAAACTACTGGTAACCTATATAGCATCCAGACTCTGAGTTGCTTCAATAAGTTGCTTAAATCTGACCTGGATCTCAAACATTGGAGCAGTACTCATGAATGTGTCACATAATTGTTCTATACGGGTGGTGTAAGTGATCTTCCCCTCATTTCCAGTCACAAACTATATTCATCTTCCCAGAGGAAGGAAGTAACAACCCTGAAAGCTAGAAAGGTTGTTTTTTTTTAAGTGCTGTTTTTCTCTCTTACTTTGTACAAGTCATTTCATAATTTTACAATGAGTACTGTCAGCTGTACATATAATGGTAACATTAAAATCCTGTTAATTTGAACCTTAGTGTTAACATTAACTAGCAATTGCATTCGTGAGTCGAAACATTATGTTTAATTATAGTTATAGAAGGAGAAGCTAATAAAATATTTTTTTTTACTTTGTATTTTTTTATTGCCTTAGGATTTTCAGTTTTCTGCCTGATGTCTAGCAGCAACCTGTTAAAGACTTTCAATCAGAATGTGATATTCCATTCTGAATCGTAGGCAGGGATGTATAGCCTACATGGACATTGTTTTTACTTCCAGTATTTTGCAAGTTCATTTCACTGAACAGAGTAAAATTACCCCTATTATGAACAACAAATACTATTAGGGAGTAAATATGTTGACATGTAAGTGAAAGACTCCGAAAGGCTCTGAAAAGACTTCTTTAAGAAACTGCGCTATCAATTTTACACAATAATTTTACTCACATGGATAAAAAGTTTTGTTAACTTGCCACATCAGATGTAAATAAAATCGCAAGCTTTTCATAGCAGCCTCCATCACCGTCACCAGTAATGGTACTGGTGTGGTGTACTGTAGCAGCACATTAAAAGTGAAACTTCCTGGCAGATTAAAACTGTGTGCCCAACCGAGACTCGAACTCGGGACCTTTGCCTTTCGCGAGCAAGTGCTCTACCATCTGAGCTACCGAAGAATGACTCACGCTCGGTACTCACAGCTTTACTTCTGACAGTATCTCGTCTCCTACCTTCCAAACTTTACAGAAGCTCTCCTGCGCACCATGCAGAACTAGCACTCCTGA